>NC_079200.1:967143-998667 GCF_029499605.1 Hyla sarda
TCTGTGGGATACGTGTAGTGCGCCCTGAACTCTGTGGGATACGTGTAGTGCGCCCTGAACTCTGTGGGATACGTGTAGTGGGCCCTGACCTCTGTGGGATACGTGTAGTGCCCCCTGACCTCTGTGGGATACGTGTAGTGCCCCCTGACCTCTGTGGGATACGTGTAGTGCGCCCTGACCTCTGTGGGATACGTGTAGTGCGCCCTGACCTCTGTGGGATACGTGTAGTGCCCCCTGACCTCTGTGGGATACGTGTAGTGCCCCCTGACCTCTGTGGGATACGTGTAGTGCCCCCTGACCTCTGTGGGATACGTGCAGTGCCCCCTGACCTCTGTGGGATACGTGTAGTGGGCCCTGACCTCTGTGGGATACGTGTAGTGCCCCCTGACCTCTGTGGGATACGTGTAGTGCCCCCTGACCTCTGTGGGATACGTGCAGTGCCCCCTGACCTCTGTGGGATACGTGTAGTGGGCCCTGACCTCTGTGGGATACGTGTAGTGCCCCCTGACCTCTGTGGGATACGTGTAGTGCCCCCTGACCTCTTTGCCCCCGCCGCCCAATTTTTCACTTACATTCGTTTCTTTCCAGGAGACGTTTGTATCTACTTTGTCGCCGTTTTGTTTATTTTATGGTGATTTCTTTATGTTCTATTTATCGTGCAGCGACATCAGAGGAAGAAGTGAACATGTGGATCAAAGGGTTAAACTGGCTGCTCCAGGACACACTCCAGGCCCCCACACCGCTGCAGGTAGAGAGGTAAGCGATCACTCCAGCTGGGATAAACTCTTCTGAATTTTATGGAATTGTTACAAAGATTTTGGGACATCTTTTCTGGCAAAATATTTATGTGAAAGTCATAATCTGTAGCTACTGTACTAAGGGATGAGAATAAGAGGGAAGCCTTGATTTACCTTTCAGGGACCGTCTGGTTCTTCTAAAGGAGACAGACAGGCCTTTGGCTGTCCATGAGTTGTAGTTTTGCAACAGCTGAAGGCACACTGGTTAGGAAACACTCTTCTACATTAGAGGTGCCCAACCCAGTTTTTATGACCACCAATATTTCATTTTTTTAAATATTTTTTTTATACCCTATTGAAATACAACAGAAAAAAAAACTTGAATCCGGGCCTGTTGGTTAAGCTTGGAGGACTGGTTAGGGACTTCTGGTCAATAGGGCCAAAGTGGTTTGGGGTGAGAAGGGCTGGGTTGGACCGGGCGGGTCAGGGGTTATAGGTCATGGGCCAGAGAACAATAGGAGAGGGGATCCTTTTGTACTATAGCACTTTTAGCGTTAATGGTCTTGGTGGTTTCTTTGTAGGTGGCTGCGGAAGCAATTCTACTCTCTAGACAGAAATCGTGAGGACAAGTAAGTACGTTCACCAGGGCATCTGTCCCAATATATAAGCGCAGAACTCTCCATGTTCTGTTGGTTTTAGGAGAATTGTTGGTGTTGTGAAGATATAAGGGCCCATTGGCATTACAGATTTTGCGAGCCAAATTCTGCTTGGAAAATACGGTTCAGCAGGGATCAGTGCTATAAACCATACAGGAAGGAGAGGGGGGGGTGAGCAGGCTTGCATGCAGCAGCTAGGCATCACCTATTGACATGTGAGCAGGAAGGAGAGGGGGAGGGAGGAGGCATGCATGGGGCAGCTTGGCACCACCCCCTTGACATCTGAGCTGTGAACAGGGAGGAGAGGGGGAGAGAGCAGGCTTGCATGTGGCAGCTCAATGCCACCTACTTTGACATCTAAGCAGGGAGAAGAGGGGGGAGGGAGGAGACATGCATGGAGCAGCTTGACACCTGAGCTTGGAGCAGGGAGGAGAGGGGGAGGGAGCAGGCTTGCATGCGTAGCTCTGAGCATGTTGTACATCTGACAGTATCTCAGTCCCACAATGACGGAGCCATTCGTCTTCTGTCCACACTTACTGTTAACTCTTTTATGTATTAGGATCTCTGTAAAGGACTTGAAG
Organism: Hyla sarda; assembly: GCF_029499605.1. Classification (NCBI taxonomy): domain Eukaryota; kingdom Metazoa; phylum Chordata; class Amphibia; order Anura; family Hylidae; genus Hyla; species Hyla sarda. The sequence goes on from NC_079200.1 coordinate 969,118, forward strand.
AACATGTTGTCCCAGGTCAACTACAGAGTCCCCAACATGAGGTTTTTACGGGATCGGCTCACGGTGAGTCTAAGGCTCCTGGTCTCCCCGGATTCCTTATAATGCACGGGGGGGGGGGGGGCCGTGTCACCATAAAGATAGTCGGGATATGTCACCTACATCTGATCATTGATGGTCCAACTGCTGTGAGCAAATTACCAAAAGTATATGGTGCAGCTGTGTTTCCTGATGCAGGGTTTCCCAACCAATGTGCCTCCAGCTGTTGCAAAACTACAACTTCCAGCATGCCCGGAGTTGTAGTTTTGCAAAGGCTGGAGAGCCACAGTTTGAAGACAACTGCACTAATGGATGAGATGAGGGAAGTCTTGATTTACCTTTTAAGGGCAGTGTGGATTCTCTGGAGGAGGCAGACAAGGCCGTTGGCTGTCCGAGTGGGAGTTGTAGTTTTGCAATAGCTGGAAGGCTGCAGTTTGAAGACAACTGCAATAAGGCATGAGACGATAGGGAAGCCTTGATTTACTCTTTAGGTATCGTGTGGATCCCCTGGAGGTGGCAGACAGGCTTTGACTCTCCAGGCATGGTAAAAGTTTTAGTTTTGCAACAGATGAAAGGCTGCAGTTTGAAGACCACTGCACAAAGGGATGAGATGAGAGGGAAGCCTTGATTTAACTTTCAGGGACAGTTTGGATCCTATGGAGGAGACAGACAGGCCTTTGGCTGTCTGGGCATGCTGGGAGTTATAGTTTTGCAATAGCTGGAGGCACCCTGGTTGGGAAACAGATCTGGCAGCTGCAGGGTGACATGGTCATCACCCGGCCTGTCCTAGTTTGTGTATAGGGACAGAATTCCCATCAGACCGAACACGAAGCGGACGTGGTGTCTTCAGCGTCTCCGACCACAAATCACTTGGCAGCGGTTCACCACAACTTCTCGTTTTCCGATTACTGACCTGATGGGAGGAACTGAAAGTCAAACGTTATGTTTAGAAAACTTAAAGGGGGTTTCCGAGATAAGTCAGATGGTTAAACATGAAATAGGCCCCTCCCCCTCCTAAAGAAAAAATACATTAAGTGGCCTTCAAGATGGTCGTCTACAGGAAGCTGTGCAGTATACAGAGGATGGGGTGTAGATTGGGGGGTAGACGTGTCACACAGGGGGTCTTCACCCATATCTACTCTGCTGTGACCCTCTGGGTGTCCAGGAGGGCCGATGTAGGGTCAGGGCCCATAGCTGTCCTGCACTTATCGATCCTGGGAAGATCCACAATCCTGCACCACATGACTTTAGGGATGAGGTCATAGGGAAGCCTTGATTTACCCTTTTAGGGACAGTGTGTGTGGATCCTCTTGAGGAAGCAGACAGGACTTTGGCTGTCCGAACATTATTTTAATATTGTGCTATATAAATGTATAAGAATATGGGGGAGGGGCTGCGTCCACCCAGGTTGGAGTGATTTTAAGGGTAACTCCGCTTGTATATAAGACATGTCGTGTAGCACTTTCATAAATTTGAAATATGCGACCGACGCAACACCCAGCGTCATGTTCTTCTGGTTTTGCGGGGACGCCTCTCGTCCTTCGCTGGTGTCTCACGTGTCTCTTCTCCGTCACAGGAAGTGGAGCAGAGGAACCAGGAGATTAACTACGCCCAGTTCGCTCAGCTCTACCGATCCCTTATGTACAACGCACAGAAGACGGTAAGGAACGCTGCGCCAATGTCTCTGACCTGTTTATTAGCCGAAGTACAAAACAGTATCAAATATAAAGATGGCGGTAAAAGGGGCGATGTCCTCTTGGTCAGCGCCTAATTTTACCCCTCGGTTACTGGAGACTAATAATAAAACATCTATAGAATTGTGTCCGGAACGCTCTCTCTCCCCTCCCCTCCGGAACGCTCTCTCTCCCCTCCCCTCCGGAACGCTCTCTCTCTCCTCCCGTCCGGAACGCTCTCTCTCTCCCCTCCCGTCCGGAACGCTCTCTCTCTCCCCTCCCGTCCGGAACGCTCTCTCTCCCCTCCCCTCCGGAACGCTCTCTCTCCCCTCCCCTCCGGAACGCTCTCTCTCCCCTCCCCTCCGGAACGCTCTCTCTCCCGTCCGGAACGCTCTCTCTCTCCCCTCCCGTCCGAAACGCTCTCTCTCTCCCCTCCCCTCCGGAACGCTCTCTCTCCCCTCCCCTCCAGAACGCTCTCTCTCCCCTCCCCTCCGGAACGCTCTCTCTCCCCTCCCCTCCGGAACGCTCTCTCTCCCCTCCCCTCCGGAACGCTCTCTCTCCCCTCCGGAACGCTCTCTCTCCCCTCCCCTCCGGAACGCTCTCTCTCCCCTCCCCTCCGGAACGCTCTCTCTCCCCTCCCCTCCGGAACGCTCTCTCTCCCCTCCGGAACGCTCTCTCTCTCCCCTCCCCTCCGGAACGCTCTCTCTCTCTCTCTCTCCCCTCCGGAACGCTCTCTCTCTCCCCTCCCCTCCGGAACGCTCTCCCTCCCCTCCGGAACGCTCTCCCTCCCCTCCGGAACGCTCTCCCTCCCCTCCCGTCCGGAACGCTCTCTCTCCCCTCCCCTCCGGAACGCTCTCTCTCCCCTCCCCTCCGGAACGCTCTCTCTCCCCTCCCCTCCGGAACGCTCTCTCTCCCGTCCGGAACGCTCTCTCTCTCCCCTCCCGTCCGGAACGCTCTCTCTCTCCCCTCCCGTCCGGAACGCTCTCTCTCTCCCCTCCCGTCCGGAACGCTCTCTCTCTCCCCTCCCCTCCGGAACGCTCTCTCTCCCCTCCCCTCCGGAACGCTCTCTCTCCCCTCCCTTCCGGAACGCTCTCTCTCCCCTCCCCTCCGGAACGCTCTCTCTCCCCTCCCCTCCGGAACGCTCTCTCTCCCCTCCCCTCCGGAACGCTCTCTCTCCCCTCCCCTCCGGAACGCTCTCTCTCCCCTCCCCTCCGGAACGCTCTCTCTCCCCTCCCCTCCGGAACGCTCTCTCTCCCCTCCCCTCCGGAACGCTCTCTCTCCCCTCCCCTCCGGAACGCTCTCTCTCCCCTCCCCTCCGGAACGCTCTCTCTCCCGTCCGGAACGCTCTCTCTCTCCCCTCCCGTCCGGAACGCTCTCTCTCTCCCCTCCCGTCCGGAACGCTCTCTCTCCCCTCCCCTCCGGAACGCTCTCTCTCCCCTCCCCTCCGGAACGCTCTCTCTCCCCTCCCTTCCGGAACGCTCTCTCTCCCCTCCCTTCCGGAACGCTCTCTCTCCCCTCCCTTCCGGAACGCTCTCTCTCCCCTCCCCTTCGGAACGCTCTCTCTCCCCTCCCCTCCGGAACGCTCTCTCTCCCCTCCCCTCCGGAACGCTCTCTCTCCCCTCCCCTCCGGAACGCTCTCTCTCCCCTCCCCTCCGGAACGCTCTCTCTCCCCTCCCCTCCGGAACGCTCTCTCTCTCCCCTCCCCTCCGGAACGCTCTCTCTCTCTCTCTCTCCCCTCCGGAACGCTCTCTCTCTCCCCTCCCCTCCGGAACGCTCTCCCTCCCCTCCGGAACGCTCTCCCTCCCCTCCGGAACGCTCTCCCTCCCCTCCGGAACGCTCTCCCTCCCCTCCGGAACGCTCTCCCTCCCCTCCGGAACGCTCTCTCTCCCCTCCCCTCCGGAACGCTCTCTCTCCCCTCCCCTCCGGAACGCTCTCTCTCCCCTCCCCTCCGGAACGCTCTCTCTCCCCTCCCCTCCGGAACGCTCTCTCTCCCCTCCCCTCCGGAACGCTCTCTCTCCCCTCCCCTCCGGAACGCTCTCTCTCTCCCCTCCGGAACGCTCTCTCTCTCCCCTCCGGAACGCTCTCTCTCTCCCCTCCGGAACGCTCTCTCTCTCTCCCCTCCCCTCCGGAACGCTCTCTCTCTCCCCTCCCCTCCGGAACGCTCTCTCTCTCCCCTCCCCTCCGGAACGCTCTCCCTCCCCTCCGGAACGCTCTCCCTCCCCTCCCCTCCGGAACGCTCTCTCTCCCCTCCCCTCCGGAACGCTCTCTCTCCCCTCCGGAACGCTCTCTCTCCCCTCCCCTCCGGAACGCTCTCTCTCCCCTCCCCTCCGGAACGCTCATCACTTGTCTTTTTCTTTCAGATGCCGCTTCCGTTCCTAGAAAGGTAAGTCTCCCTCCATTTCTTAGTGACTCCGCCCACCACATGCGCCATGTTTTTCTGTAAGTCTCTTGTATGATTGACTTTCTCTTCAGGGGCGGAGAGCGGCCGGAGCTTTACCGAGTGTCCTTACTGGATTTCCAGAGTTTTCTGTTTGAGTATCAGAAGGTAAGAGGTGGCGGGGGCGCATTAAAGGGGTACTCCGGCTTATAAAAACTGATCTCCTGTCCACTGATCGGGGGATCAACCACTGGGACCCCTGCGATCTCCAGATCGGGGCCAGCTCCTGAGCGCTCCAGTCCCCACCTTCTGGCCCGCTGAGCCAATCACCGTACGTCTCAGAAGGTTAGGGCGGAGTCCTCAGTGGGGAGATTCGTGCCCTGTACTGGGCATGCTGAGAGTTGTAGTTTTGCAAAAGCTGGAGGGCCACAAGTTGGTCTATAGAGCCTCAGTATAGAGCCATAGGCTGCTGAGATGAGCGAGAGAGAGAAGCCTTGATTTACCTTTTTTATTAAACTGTTTGTAACATTTTACAATTTTCCAGTAAAATAAAAATAACACAAAGAAATAAAGTAAAAAAAAGAGATAAGTAAAAGAAAAGGTATCAATAAGGGTTCCCATGAATTCTCATCAATGTCACAATATCTAAGAGACAAGTCAATAGTAGAAATAGATTACGGGTGAAATGACAAAAGATCAGTCCCGAAGCAATCAATACAATAGAGATGATCTCCGTCATCGTCTTCATGAGCCAATTATCCCCCTGTCATGTCTCAGTGTAAAGAAGGGAAGAATGGAATGTTTGGTAGAAGTATTCGTGGAGTACCCCTTATAACAGGGTATAATATATCCTCTACAAATATAATGAGCAGGAATATAGTGGAGGATAGAACAGCCTTATAACAGGGTATAATATATCCTCTACAAATATAATGATCAGGAATATAGTGGAGGATAGAACAGCCTTATAACAGGGTATAATATATCCTCTACAAATATAATGAGCAGGAATATAGTGGAGGATAGAACAGCCTTATAACAGGGTATAATATATCCTCTACAAATATAATGAGCAGGAATATAGTGGAGGATAGAACAGCCTTATAACAGGGTATAATATATCCTCTACAAATATAATGAGCAGGAATATAGTGGAGGATAGAACAGCCTTATAACAGGGTATAATATATCCTCTACAAATATAATGAGCAGGAATATAGTGGAGGATAGAACAGCCTTATAACAGGGTATAATATATCCTCTACAAATATAATGAGCAGGAATATAGTGGAGGATAGAACAGCCTTATAACAAGGTATAATATATCTCTACAAATATAATGAGCAGGAATATAGTGGAGGATAGAACAGCCTTATAACAAGGTATAATATATCTCTACAAATATAATGGGCAGGAATATAGTGGAGGATAGAACAGCCTTATAACAGGGTATAATATATCCTCTACAAATATAATGAGCAGGAATATAGTGGAGGATAGAACAGCCTTATAACAGGGTATAATATATCCTCTACAAATATAATGGGCAGGAATATAGTGGAGGATAGAACAGCCTTATAACAGGGTATAATATATATCTCTACAAATATAATGAGCAGGAATATAGTGGAGGATAGAACAGCCTTATAACAGGGTATAATATATATCTCTACAAATATAATGAGCAGGAATATAGTGGAGGATAGAACAGCCTTATAACAGGGTATAATATATCTCTACAAATATAATGGGCAGGAATATAGTGGAGGATAGAACAGCCTTATAACAGGGTATAATATATCCTCTACAAATATAATGATCAGGAATATAGTGGAGGATAGAACAGCCTTATAACAGGGTATAATATATCCTCTACAAATATAATGGGCAGGAATATAGTGGAGGATAGAACAGCCTTATAACAGGGTATAATATATCTCTACAAATATAATGAGCAGGAATATAGTGGAGGATAGAACAGCCTTATAACAGGGTATAATATATCCCTACAAATATAATGGGCAGGAATATAGTGGAGGATAGAACAGCCTTATAACAGGGTATAATATATCTCTACAAATATAATGAGCAGGAACATAGTGGAGGATAGAACAGCCTTATAACAGGGTATAATATATCTCTACAAATATAATGAGCAGGAATATAGTGGAGGATAGAACAGCCTTATAACAGGGTATAATATATCTCTACAAATATAATGAGCAGGAATATAGTGGAGGATAGAACAGCCTTATAACAGGGTATAATATATCTCTACAAATATAATGAGCAGGAATATAGTGGAGGATAGAACAGCCTTATAACAGGGTATAATATATCCCTACAAATATAATGAGCAGGAACATAGTGGAGGATAGAACAGCCTTATAACAGGGTATAATATATCTCTACAAATATAATGAGCAGGAATATAGTGGAGAATAGAACAGCCTTATAACAGGGTATAATATATATCTACAAATATAATGATCAGGAATATAGTGGAGGATAGAACAGCCTTATAACAAGGTATAATATATCTCTACAAATATAATGATCAGGAATATAGTGGAGGATAGAACAGCCTTATAACAGGGTATAATATATCCTCTACAAATATAATGAGCAGGAATATAGTGGAGGATAGAACAGCCTTATAACAGGGTATAATATATCTCTACAAATATAATGAGCAGGAATATAGTGGAGGATAGAACAGCCTTATAACAAGGTATAATATATCTCTACAAATATAATGAGCAGGAATATAGTGGAGGATAGAACAGCCTTATAACAGGGTATAATATATCTCTACAAATATAATGAGCAGGAATATAGTGGAGGATAGAACAGCCTTATAACAGGGTATAATATATCTCTACAAATATAATGAGCAGGAATATAGTGGAGGATAGAACAGCCTTATAACAGGGTATAATATATCTCTACAAATGAGCAGGAATATAGTGGAGAATAGAACAGCCTTATAACAGGGTATAATATATATCTACAAATATAATGATCAGGAATATAGTGGAGGATAGAACAGCCTTATAACAAGGTATAATATATCTCTACAAATATAATGAGCAGGAATATAGTGGGGGATAGAACAGCCTTATAACAGGGTATAATATATCTCTACAAATGAGCAGGAATATAGTGGAGAATAGAACAGCCTTATAACAGGGTATAATATATATCTACAAATATAATGATCAGGAATATAGTGGAGGATAGAACAGCCTTATAACAAGGTATAATATATCTCTACAAATATAATGAGCAGGAATATAGTGGAGGATAGAACAGCCTTATAACAGGGTATAATATATATCTCTACAAATATAATGATCAGGAATATAGTGGAGGATAGAACAGCCTTATAACAGGGTATAATATATATCTCTACAAATATAATGAGCAGGAATATAGTGGAGGATAGAACAGCCTTATAACAGGGTATAATATATCTCTACAAATATAATGAGCAGGAATATAGTGGAGGATAGAACAGCCTTATAACAGGGTATAATATATATCTACAAATATAATGAGCAGGAATATAGTGGAGGATAGAACAGCCTTATAACAAGGTATAATATATATCTACAAATATAATGGGCAGGAATATAGTGGGGGATAGAACAGCCTTATAACAGGGTATAATATATCTCTACAAATATAATGAGCAGGAATATAGTGGAGGATAGAACAGCCTTATAACAGGGTATAATATATATCTACAAATATAATGGGCAGGAATATAGTGGGGGATAGAACAGCCTTATAACAGGGTATAATATATCTCTACAAATATAATGAGCAGTAATATAGTGGAGGATAGAACAGCCTTATAACAGGGTATAATATATCCTCTACAAATATAATGAGCAGGAATATAGTGGAGGATAGAACAGCCTTATAACAGGGTATAATATATCCTCTACAAATATAATGAGCAGGAATATAGTGGAGGATAGAACAGCCTTATAACAGGGTATAATATATCTCTACAAATATAATGAGCAGGAATATAGTGGAGGATAGAACAGCCTTATAACAGGGTATAATATATCTCTACAAATATAATGAGCAGGAATATAGTGGAGGATAGAACAGCCTTATAACAAGGTATAATATATCTCTACAAATATAATGAGCAGGAATATAGTGGAGGATAGAACAGCCTTATAACAGGGTATAATATATCTCTACAAATATAATGAGCAGGAATATAGTGGAGGATAGAACAGCCTTATAACAGGGTATAATATATCTCTGCAAATATAATGAGCAGGAATATAGTGGAGGATAGAACAGCCTTATAACAAGGTATAATATATATCTACAAATATAATGGGCAGGAATATAGTGGGGGATAGAACAGCCTTATAACAGGGTATAATATATCTCTACAAATATAATGAGCAGGAATATAGTGGAGGATAGAACAGCCTTATAACAGGGTATAATATATATCTACAAATATAATGGGCAGGAATATAGTGGGGGATAGAACAGCCTTATAACAGGGTATAATATATCTCTACAAATATAATGAGCAGGAATATAGTGGAGGATAGAACAGCCTTATAACAGGGTATAATATATCTCTACAAATATAATGAGCAGGAATATAGTGGAGGATAGAACAGCCTTATAACAGGGTATAATATATCCTCTACAAATATAATGAGCAGGAATATAGTGGAGGATAGAACAGCCCTTATAACAGGGTATAATATATCTCTACAAATATAATGAGCAGGAATATAGTGGAGGATAGAACAGCCTTATAACAGGGTATAATATATCTCTACAAAATATAATGAGCAGGAATATAGTGGAGGATAGAACAGCCTTAACAGGTATATATCTCTACAAAATGAGCAGGAATATAGTGGAGATAGAACAGCCTTATAACAGGGTATAATATATATCTACAAATATAATGATCAGGAATATAGTGGAGGATAGAACAGCCTTATAACAAGGTATAATATATCTCTACAAATATAATGAGCAGGAATATAGTGGAGGATAGAACAGCCTTATAACAGGGTATAATATATATCTCTACAAATATAATGATCAGGAATATAGTGGAGGATAGAACAGCCTTATAACAGGGTATAATATATATCTCTACAAATATAATGAGCAAGGAATATAGTGGAGGATAGAACAGCCTTATAACAGGGTATAATATATCTCTACAAATATAATGAGCAGGAATATAGTGGAGGATAGAACAGCCTTATAACAAGGTATAATATATATCTACAAATATAATGGGCAGGAATATAGTGGGGGATAGAACAGCCTTATAACAGGGTATAAATATATCTCTACAAATATAATGAGCAGGAATATAGTGGAGGAATAGAACAGCCTTATAACAGGTATAATATATATCTACAAATATAATGGGCAGGAATATAGTGGGGGATAGAACAGCCTTATAACAGGGTATAATATATCTCTACAAATATAATGAGCAGGAATATAGTGGAGGATAGAACAGCCTTATAACAGGGTATAATATATCCTCTACAATATAATGAGCAGGAATATAGTGGAGGATAGAACAGCCTTATAACAGGGTATAATATATCTCTACAAATATAATGAGCAGGAATATAGTGGAGGATAGAACAGCCTTATAACAGGGTATAATATATCTCTACAAATATAATGAGCAGGAATATAGTGGAGGATATAACAGCCTTATAACAGGGTATAATATATCTCTACAAATATAATGAGCAGGAATATAGTGGAGATAGAACAGCCTTATAACAGGGTATAATATATCCTCTACAAATATAATGAGCAGGAATATAGTGGAGGATAGAACAGCCTTATAACAGGGTATAATATATCCTCTACAAAATATAATGAGCAGGAATATAGTGGAGGATAGAACAGCCTTATAACAGGGTATAATATATCTCTACAAATATAATGAGCAGGAATATAGTGGAGGATAGAACAGCCTTATAACAGGGTATAATATATCCTCTACAAATATAATGAGGAGGAATATAGTGGAGGATAGAACAGCCTTATAACAGGGTATAATATATATCTCTACAAATATAATGAGCAGGAATATAGTGGAGGATAGAACAGCCTTATAACAGGGTATAATATATCTCTACAAATATAATGAGCAGGAATATAGTGGAGGATAGAACAGCCTTATAACAAGGTATAATATATATCTACAAATATAATGGGCAGGAATATAGTGGGGGATAGAACAGCCTTATAACAGGGTATAATATATCTCTCTACAAATATAATGAGCAGGAATATAGTGGAGGATAGAACAGCCTTATAACAGGGTATAATATATCTCTACAAATATAATGAGCAGGAATATAGTGGAGGATAGAACAGCCTTATAACAGGGTATAATATATCTCTACAAATATAATGAGCAGGAATATAGTGGAGGATAGAACAGCCTTATAACAGGGTATAATATATCTCTACAAATATAATGAGCAGGAATATAGTGGAGGATAGAACAGCCTTATAACAGGGTATAATATATATCTCTACAAATATAATGAGCAGGAATATAGTGGAGGATAGAACAGCCTTATGACAGGGTATAATATATATCTCTACAAATATAATGAGCAGGAATATAGTGGAGGATAGAACAGCCTTATAACAGGGTATAATATATCTCTACAAATATAATGAGCAGGAATATAGTGGAGGATAGAACAGCCTTATAACAGGGTATAATATATCTCTACAAATATAATGAGCAGGAATATAGTGGAGGATAGAACAGCCTTATAACAGGGTATAATATATATCTACAAATATAATGAGCAGGAATATAGTGGAGAATAGAACAGCCTTATAACAGGGGTATAATATATATCTACAAATATAATGATCAGGAATATAGTGGAGGATAGAACAGCCTTATAACAGGGTATAATATATCCTCTACAAATATAATGAGCAGGAATATAGTGGAGGATAGAACAGCCTTATAACAAGGTATAATATATCTCTACAAATATAATGATCAGGAATATAGTGGAGGATAGAACAGCCTTATAACAGGGTATAATATATCCTCTACAAATATAATGAGCAGGAATATAGTGGAGGATAGAACAGCCTTATAACAGGGTATAATATATATCTCTACAAATAAAATGATCAGGAATATAGTGGAGGATAGAACAGCCTTATAACAGGGTATAATATATCTCTACATATATAATGAGCAGGAATATAGTGGAGGATAGAACAGCCTTATAACAGGGTATAATATATCTCTACAAATATAATGAGCAGGAATATAGTGGAGGATAGAACAGCCTTATAACAGGGTATAATATATCTCTACAAATATAATGAGCAGGAATATAGTGGAGGATAGAACAGCCTTATAACAGGGTATAATATATCCTCTACAAATATAATGAGCAGGAATATAGTGGAGGATAGAACAGCCTTATAACAGGGTATAATATATCTCTACAAATATAATGAGCAGGAATATAGTGGAGAATAGAACAGCCTTATAACAGGGTATAATATATATCTACAAATATAATGATCAGGAATATAGTGGAGGATAGAACAGCCTTATAACAGGGTATAATATATATCTACAAATATAATGAGTAGGAATATAGTGGAGGATAGAACAGCCTTATAACAGGTATAATATATCTACAAATATAATGAGCAGGAATATAGTGGAGGATAGAACAGCCTTATAACAGGGTATAATATATATCTCTACAAATATAATGATCAGGAATATAGTGGAGGATAGAACAGCCTTATAACAGGGTATAATATATCTCTACAAATATAATGAGCAGGAATATAGTGGAGAATAGAACAGCCTTATAACAGGGTATAATATATCCTCTACAAATATAATGAGCAGGAATATAGTGGAGGATAGAACAGCCTTATAACAGGGTATAATATATCTCTACAAATATAAATGTAGCAGGAATATAGTGGAGGATAGAACAGCCTTATAACAGGGTATAATATATCTCTACAAATATAATGATCAGGAATATAGTGGAGGATAGAACAGCCTTATAACAGGGTATAATATATCTCTACAAATATAATGAGCAGGAATATAGTGGAGGATAGAACAGCCTTATAACAGGGTATAATATATATCTCTACAAATATAATGGGCAGGAATATAGTGGAGGATAGAACAGCCTTATAACAAGGTATAATATATATCTCTACAAATATAATGAGCAGGAATATATTGGAGGGATAGAACAGCCTTATAACAGGGTATAATATATATCTCTACAAATATAATGAGCAGGAATATAGTGGAGGATAGAACAGCCTTATAACGAGGTATAATATATCTCTACAAATATAATGATCAGGAATATAGTGGAGGATAGAACAGCCTTATAACAGGGTATAATATATCTCTACAAATATAATGAGCAGGAATATAGTGGAGGATAGAACAGCCTTATAACAAGGTATAATATATATCTCTACAAATATAATGAGCAGGAATATAGTGGGGGATAGAACAGCCTTATAACAGGGTATAATATATATCTACAAATATAGTGGGGGATAGAACAGCCTTATAACAGGGTATAATATATCTCTACAAATATAATGAGCAGGAATATAGTGGAGGATAGAACAGCCTTATAACAGGGTATAATATATATCTCTACAAATATAATGGGCAGGAATATAGTGGAGGATAGAACAGCCTTATAACAGGGTATAATATATCTCTACAAATATAATGAGCAGGAATATAGTGGAGGATAGAACAGCCTTATAACAGGGGTATAATATATCTCTACAAATATAATGAGCAGGAATATAGTGGAGGATAGAACAGCCTTATAACAGGGTATAATATATCTCTACAAATATAATGAGCAGGAATATAGTGGAGGATAGAACAGCCTTATAACAGGGTATAATATATCCTCTACAAATATAATGAGCAGGAATATAGTGGAGGATAGAACAGCCTTATAACAAGGGTATAATATATCTCTACAAATATAATGAGCAGGAATATAGTGGAGGATAGAACAGCCTTATAACAGGGTATAATATATATCTCTACAAATATAATGAGCAGGGAATATAGTGGAGGATAGAACAGCCTTATAACAGGGTATAATATATATCTCTACAAATATAATGAGCAGGAATATAGTGGAGGATAGAACAGCCTTATAACAGGGTATAATATATATCTCTACAAATATAATGAGCAGGAATATAGTGGAGGATAGAACAGCCTTATAACAAGGTATAATATATCTCTACAAATATAATGAGCAGGAATATAGTGGAGGATAGAACAGCCTTATAACAGGGTATAATATATATCTCTACAAATATAATGAGCAGGAATATAGTGGAGGATAGAACAGCCTTATAACAGGGTATAATATATATCTACAATATAATGAGCAGGAATATAGTGGAGGATAGAACAGCCTTTATAACAGGGTATAATATATCCTCTACAAATATAATGAGCAGGAATATAGTGGAGGATAGAACAGCCTTATAACAGGGTATAATATATATCTACAAATATAATGTGCAGGAATATAGTGGAGGATAGAACAGCCTTATAACAAGGTATAATATATCTCTACAAATATAATGGGCAGGAATATAGTGGAGGATAGAACAGCCTTATAACAGGGTATAATATATATCTCTACAAATATAATGTGGCAGGGAATATAGTGGAGGATAGAACAGCCTTATAACAAGGTATAATATATCTCTACAAATATAATGGGCAGGAATATAGTGGAGGATAGAACAGCCTTATAACAGGGTATAATATATATCTCTACAAATATAATGGGCAGGAATATAGTGGGGGGATAGAACAGCCTTATAACAGGGTATAATATATCTCTACAAATATAATGATCAGGAATATAGTGGAGGATAGAACAGCCTTATAACGAGGTATAATATATCCTCTACAAATATAATGAGCAGGAATATAGTGGAGGATAGAACAGCCTTATAACAGGGTATAATATATCTCTACAAATATAATGATCAGGAATATAGTGGAGGATAGAACAGCCTTATAACAGGGTATAATATATATCTCTACAAATATAATGAGCAGGAATATAGTGGAGGATAGAACAGCCTTATAACAGGGTATAATATATCCTCTACAAATATAATGAGCAGGAATATAGTGGAGGATAGAACAGCCTTATAACAGGGTATAATATATATCTACAAATATAATGAGCAGGAATATAGTGGAGGATAGAACAGCCTTATAACAGGGTATAATATATATCTCTACAAATATAATGAGCAGGAATATAGTGGGGGATAGAACAGCCTTATAACAGGGTATAATATATCTCTACAAATATAATGAGCAGGAATATAGTGGAGGATAGAACAGCCTTATAACAGGGTATAATATATCCTCTACAAATATAATGAGCAGGAATATAGTGGAGGATAGAACAGCCTTATAACAGGGTATAATATATCCTCTACATATATAATGAGCAGGAATATAGTGGAGGATAGAACAGCCTTATAACAGGTATAATATATATCTCTACAAATATAATGATCAGAATATAGTGGAGGATAGAACAGCCTTATAACAGGGTATAATATATCTCTACAAATATAATGATCAGGAATATAGTGGAGGATAGAACAGCCTTATAACAGGGTATAATATATATCTCTACAAATATAATGAGCAGGAATATAGTGGAGGATAGAACAGCCTTATAACAGGGTATAATATATATCTACAAATATAATGAGCAGGAATATAGTGGAGGATAGAACAGCCTTATAACAGGGTATAATATATCCTCTACAAATATAATGAGCAGGAATATAGTGGAGGATAGAACAGCCTTATAACAGGGTATAATATATATCTCTACAAATATAATGAGCAGGAATATAGTGGAGGATAGAACAGCCTTATAACAGGGTATAATATATCCTCTACAAATATAATGGAGGAGGAATATAGTGGAGGATAGAACAGCCTTATAACAGGGTATAATATATCCTCTACAAATATAATGAGGAGGAATATAGTGGAGGATAGAACAGCCTTATAACAAGGTATAATATATCTCTACAAATATAATGAGCAGGAATATAGTGGAGGATAGAACAGCCTTATAACAGGGTATAATATATCTCTACAAATATAATGAGCAGGAATATAGTGGAGGATAGAACAGCCTTATAACAGGGTATAATATATCTCTACAAATATAATGAGCAGGAATATAGTGGAGGATAGAACAGCCTTATAACAGGGTATAATATATCCTCTACAAATATAATGAGGAGGAATATAGTGGAGGATAGAACAGCCTTATAACAGGGTATAATATATCCTCTACAAATATAATGGGCAGGAATATAGTGGAGGATAGAACAGCCTTATAACAGGGTATAAATATATATCTACAAATATAATGAGCAGGAATATAGTGGGGGATAGAACAGCCTTATAACAGGGTATAATATATCCTCTACAAATATAATGGGCAGGAATATAGTGGAGGATAGAACAGCCTTATAACAGGGTATAATATATATATCTACAAATATAATGAGCAGGAATATAGTGGGGGATAGAACAGCCTTATAACAGGGTATAATATATCTCTACAAATATAATGGGCAGGAATATAGTGGAGGATAGAACAGCCTTATAACAGGGTATAATATATCCTCTACAAATATAATGAGTAGGAATATAGTGGGGGATAGAACAGCCTTATAACAGGGTATAATATATCTCTACAAATATAATGATCAGGAATATAGTGGAGGATAGAACAGCCTTATAACAGGGTATAATATATATCTCTACAAATATAATGGGCAGGAATATAGTGGGGGATAGAACAGCCTTATAACAGGGTATAATATATCTCTACAAATATAATGAGCAGGAATATAGTGGAGGATAGAACAGCCTTATAACAGGGTATAATATATATCTCTACAAATATAATGATCAGGAATATAGTGGAGGATAGAACAGCCTTATAACAGGGTATAATATATCTCTACAAATATAATGATCAGGAATATAGTGGAGGATAGAACAGCCTTATAACGAGGTATAATATATCCTCTACAAATATAATGAGCAGGAATATAGTGGAAGGATAGAACAGCCTTATAACAGGGTATAATATATATCTACAAATATAATGAGCAGGAATATAGTGGAGGATAGAACAGCCTTATAACAGGGTATAATATATCCTCTACAAATATAATGAGCAGGAATATAGTGGAGGATAGAACAGCCTTATAACAGGGTATAATATATCCTCTACAAATATAATGAGCAGGAATATAGTGGAGGATAGAACAGCCTTATAACAGGGTATAATATATCTCTACAAATATAATGAGCAGGAATATAGTGGAGGATAGAACAGCCTTATAACAGGGTATAATATATCTCTACAAATATAATGAGCAGGAATATAGTGGAGGATAGAACAGCCTTATAACAGGGTATAATATATACTCTACAAATATAATGAGCAGGAATATAGTGGAGGATAGAACAGCCTTATAACAGGGTATAATATATATCTCTACAAATATAATGAGCAGGAATATAGTGGAGGATAGAACAGCCTTATAACAGGGTATAATATATCTCTACAAATATAATGAGCAGGAATATAGTGGAGGATAGAACAGCCTTATAACAGGGTATAATATATCCTCTACATATATAATGAGCAGGAATATAGTGGAAGATAGAACAGCCTTATAACAGGGTATAATATATATCTACAAATATAATGGGCAGGAATATAGTGGAGGATAGAACAGCCTTATAACAGGGTATAATATATATCTACAAATATAATGAGCAGGAATATAGTGGAGGATAGAACAGCCTTATAACAGGGTATAATATATATCTACAAATATAATGAGCAGGAATATAGTGGAGGATAGAACAGCCTTATAACAGGGTATAATATATCCTCTACAAATATAATGTGCAGGAATATAGTGGAGGATAGAACAGCCTTATAACAGGGTATAATATATATCCTCTACAAATATAATGGGCAGGAATATAGTGGAGGATAGAACAGCCTTATAACAGGGTATAATATATATCTACAAATATAATGAGCAGGAATATAGTGGAGGATAGAACAGCCTTATAACAGGGTATAATATATCCTCTACAAATATAATGAGCAGGAATATAGTGGAGGATAGAACAGCCTTATAACAGGGTATAATATATATCTCTACAAATATAATGATCAGGAATATAGTGGAGGATAGAACAGCCTTATAACAGGGTATAATATATCTCTACAAATATAATGAGCAGGAATATAGTGGAGGATAGAACAGCCTTATAACAGGGTATAATATATCCTCTACAAATATAATGAGCAGGAATATAGTGGAGGATAGAACAGCCTTATAACAAGGGTATAATATATCTCTACAAATATAATGATCAGGAATATAGTGGAGGATAGAACAGCCTTATAACAGGGTATAATATATATCTCTACAAATATAATGAGCAGGAATATAGTGGAGGATAGAACAGCCTTATAACAGGGTATAATATATCTCTACAAATATAATGAGCAGGAATATAGTGGAGGATAGAACAGCCTTATAACAGGGTATAATATATCCTCTACAAATATAATGAGCAGGAATATAGTGGAGGATAGAACAGCCTTATAACAGGGTATAATATATCTCTACAAATATAATGGGCAGGAATATAGTGGAGGATAGAACAGCCTTATAACAGGGTATAATATATCTCTACAAATATAATGAGCAGGAATATAGTGGAGGATAGAACAGCCTTATAACAGGGTATAATATATCTCTACAAATATAATGAGCAGGAATATAGTGGAGGATAGAACAGCCTTATAACAGGGTATAATATATCCTCTACAAATATAATGAGCAGGAATATAGTGGAGGATAGAACAGCCTTATAACAGGGTATAATATATCCTCTACAAATATAATGAGCAGGAATATAGTGGAGGATAGAACAGCCTTATAACAGGGTATAATATATCCTCTACAAATATAATGAGCAGGAATATAGTGGAGGATAGAACAGCCTTATAACAGGGTATAATATATCTCTACAAATATAATGAGCAGGAATATAGTGGAGGATAGAACAGCCTTATAACAGGGTATAATATATATCTCTACAAATATAATGAGCAGGAATATAGTGGAGGATAGAACAGCCTTATAACAGGGTATAATATATCTCTACAAATATAATGGGCAGGAATATAGTGGAGGATAGAACAGCCTTATAACAGGGTATAATATATCTCTACAAATATAATGAGCAGGAATATAGTGGAGGATAGAACAGCCTTATAACAGGGTATAATATATCTCTACAAATATAATGGGCAGGAATATAGTGGGGATAGAACAGCCTTATAACAAGGGTATAATATATCTCTACAAATATAATGGAGCAGGAATATAGTGGAGGATAGAACAGCCTTATAACAGGGTATAATATATATCTCTACAAATATAATGAGCAGGAATATAGTGGAGGATAGAACAGCCTTATAACAGGGTATAATATATCTCTACAAATATAATGAGCAGGAATATAGTGGAGGATAGAACAGCCTTATAACAGGGTATAATATATCTCTACAAATATAATGAGCAGGAATATAGTGGAGGATAGAACAGCCTTATAACAGGGTATAATATATCTCTACAAATATAATGAGCAGGAATATAGTGGAGGATAGAACAGCCTTATAACAAGGGTATAATATATCTCTACAAATATAATGAGCAGGAATATAGTGGAGGATAGAACAGCCTTATAACAGGGTATAATATATCTCTACAAATATAATGAGCAGGAATATAGTGGAGGAATAGAACAGCCTTATAACAGGGTATAATATATCTCTACAAATATAATGAGCAGGAATATAGTGGAGGATAGAACAGCCTTATAACAGGGTATAATATATCTCTACAAATATAATGAGCAGGAATATAGTGGAGGATAGAACAGCCTTATAACAGGGTATAATATATCTCTACAAATATAATGAGCAGGAATATAGTGGAGGATAGAACAGCCTTATAACAGGGTATAATATATCTCTACAAATATAATGAGCAGGAATATAGTGGAGGATAGAACAGCCTTATAACAGGGTATAATATATATCTACAAATATAATGAGCAGGAATATAGTGGAGGATAGAACAGCCTATAACAAGGGTATAATATATCTCTACAAATATAATGAGCAGGAATATAGTGGAGGATAGGAACAGCCTTATAACAGGGTATAATATATCTCTACAAATATAATGAGCAGGAATATAGTGGAGGATAGAACAGCCTTATAACAGGTATAATATATCTCTACAAATATAATGAGCAGGAATATAGTGGAGGATAGAACAGCCTTATAACAGGGTATAATATATCTCTACAAATATAATGAGCAGGAATATAGTGGAGGATAGAACAGCCTTATAACAGGGTATAATATATCTCTACAAATATAATGAGCAGGAATATAGTGGGAGATAGAACAGCCTTATAACAGGGTATAATATATCTCTACAAATATAATGAGCAGGAATATAGTGGAGGATAGAACAGCCTTATAACAGGGTATAATATATATCTCTACAAATATAATGAGCAGGAATATAGTGGAGGATAGAACAGCCTTATAACAGGGTATATATATATCTCTACAAATATAATGGAGCAGGAATATAGTGGAGGATAGAACAGCCTTATAACAGGGTATAATATATCTCTACAAATATAATGAGCAGGAATATAGTGGAGGATAGAACAGCCTTATAACAGGGTATAATATATCTCTACAAATATAATGAGCAGGAATATAGTGGAGGATAGAACAGCCTTTATAACAGGGTATAATATATCTCTACAAATATAATGAGCAGGAATATAGTGGAGGATAGAACAGCCTTATAACAGGGTATAATATATCTCTACAATATAAGAGCAGGAATATAGTGGAGGATAGAACAGCCCTTATAACAGGGTATAATATATCTCTACAAATATAATGAGCAGGAATATAGTGGAGGATAGAACAGCCTTATAACAGGGTATAATATATCCTCTACAAATATAATGAGCAGGAATATAGTGGAGGATAGAACAGCCTTATAACAGGGTATAATATATCTCTACAAATATAATGAGCAGGAATATAGTGGAGGATAGAACAGCTTATAACAGGGTATAATATATATCCTCTACAAATATAATGAGCAGGAATATAGTGGAGGATAGAACAGCCTTATAACAGGGTATAATATATCTCTACAAATATAATGAGCAGGAATATAGTGGAGGATAGAACAGCTTATAACAGGGTATAATATATCTCTACAAATATAATGATCAGGAATATATGGAGGATAGAACAGCCTTATAACAGGGTATAATATATCTCTACAAATATAATGAGCAGGAATATAGTGGAGGATAGAACAGCCTTATAACAGGGTATAATATATCTCTACAAATATAATGATCAGGAATATAGTGGAGGATAGAACAGCCTTATAACAGGGTATAATATATCTCTACAAATATAATGAGCAGGAATATAGTGGAGGATAGAACAGCCTTATAACAGGGTATAATATATCTCTACAATATAATGAGCAGGAATATAGTGGAGGATAGAACAGCCTTATAACAGGGTATAATATATATCTACAAATATAATGAGCAGGAATATAGTGGAGGATAGAACAGCCTTATAACAGGGTATAATATATCTCTACAAATATAATGAGCAGGAATATAGTGGAGGATAGAACAGCCTTATAACAGGGTATAATATATATCTACAAATATAATGAGCAGGAATATAGTGGAGGATAGAAACAGCCTTATAACAGGGTATAATATATCTCTACAAATATAATGAGCAGGAATATAGTGGAGGATAGAACAGCCTTATAACAGGGTATAATATATCTCTACAAATATAATGAGCAGGAATATAGTGGAGGATAGAACAGCCTTATAACAGGGTATAATATATCTCTACAAATATAATGAGCAGGAATATAGTGGAGGATAGAACAGCCTTATAACAGGGTATAATATATCTCTACAAATATAATGAGCAGGAATATAGTGGAGGATAGAACAGCCTTATAACAGGGTATAATATATCCTCTACAAATATAATGAGCAGGAATATAGTGGAGGATAGAACAGCCTTATAACAGGGTATAATATATATCTACAAATATAATGAGCAGGAATATAATGGAGGATAGAACAGCCTTATAACAGGGTATAATATATCTCTACAAATATAATGAGCAGGAATATAAGTGGAGATAGAACAGCCTTATAACAGGGTATAATATATATCTACAAATATAATGAGCAGGAATATAATGGAGGATAGAACAGCCTTATAACAGGGTATAATATATATCTCTACAAATATAATGAGCAGGATATAGTGGAGGATAGAACAGCCTTATAACAGGGTATAATATATCTCTACAAATATAATGAGCAGGAATATAGTGGAGGATAGAACAGCCTTATAACAGGGTATAATATATATCTACAAATATAATGAGCAGGAATATAGTGGAGGATAGAACAGCCTTATAACAGGGTATAATATATATCTACAAATATAATGAGCAGGAATATAGTGGAGGATAGAACAGCCTTATAACAGGGTATAATATATATCTCTACAAATATAATGAGCAGGAATATAGTGGAGGATAGAACAGCCTTATAACAAGGTATAATATATCTCTACAAATATAATGATCAGGAATATAGTGGAGGATAGAACAGCCTTATAACGAGGTATAATATATCTCTACAAATATAATGAGCAGGAATATAGTGGAGGATAGAACAGCCTTATAACAGGGTATAATATATATCTACAAATATAATGAGCAGGAATATAGTGGAGGATAGAACAGCCCTATAACAGGGTATAATATATATCTCTACAAATATAATGAGCAGGAATATAGTGGAGGATAGAACAGCCTTATAACAGGGTATAATATATATCTACAAATATAATGATCAGGAATATAGTGGAGGATAGAACAGCCTTATAACAGGGTATAATATATCCTCTACAAATATAATGAGCAGGAATATAGTGGAGGATAGAACAGCCTTATAACAGGGTATAATATATATCTACAAAATATAATGATCAGGAATATAGTGGAGGATAGAACAGCCTTATAACAGGGTATAATATATCTCTACAAATATAATGATCAGGAATATAGTGGGGGATAGAACAGCCTTATAACAGGGTATAATATATCCTCTACAAATATAATGAGCAGGAACATAGTGGAGGATAGAACAGCCTTATAACAAGGGTATAATATATCTCTACAAAATATAATGATCAGGAATATAGTGGAGGATAGAACAGCCTTATAACAGGGTATAATATATATCTCTACAAATATAATGAGCAGGAATATAGTGGGGGATAGAACAGCCTTATAACAGGGTATAATATATATCTCTACAAATATAATGAGCAGGAATATAGTGGTGGGATAGAACAGCCTTATAACAGGGTATAATATATATCTCTACAAATATAATGAGCAGGAATATAGTGGAGGATAGAACAGCCTTATAACAGGGTATAATATATATCTCTACAAATATAATGAGCAGGAATATAGTGGAGGATAGAACAGCCTTATAACAGGGTATAATATATCTCTACAAATATAATGATCAGGAATATAGTGGAGGATAGAACAGCCTTATAACAGGGTATAATATATATCTCTACAAATATAATGGGCAGGAATATAGTGGAGGATAGAACAGCCTTATAACAAGGTATAATATATCCTCTACAAATATAATGATCAGGAATATAGTGGAGGATAGAACAGCCTTATAACAGGGTATAATATATCTCTACAAATATAATGAGCAGGAATATTAGTGGAGGATAGAACAGCCTTATAACAGGGTATAATATATCTCTACAAATATAATGGAGCAGGAATATAGTGGAGGATAGAACAGCCTTATAACAGGGTATAATATATCTCTACAAATATAATGAGCAGGAATATAGTGGAGGATAGAACAGCCTTATAACAGGTATAATATATCTCTACAAATATAATGAGCAGGAATATAGTGGAGGATAGAACAGCCTTATAACAGGGTATAATATATCCTCTACAAATATAATGAGCAGGAATATAGTGGAGGATAGAACAGCCTTATAACAGGGTATAATATATATCTCTACAAATATAATGAGCAGGAATATAGTGGAGGATAGAACAGCCTTATAACAGGGTATAATATATCTCTACAAATATAATGAGCAGGAATATAGTGGAGGATAGAACAGCCTTATAACAGGGTATAATATATCTCTACAAATATAATGATCAGGAATATAGTGGAGGATAGAACAGCCTTATAACAGGGTATAATATATATCTCTACAAATATAATGGGCAGGAATATAGTGGAGGATAGAACAGCCTTATAACAAGGTATAATATATCCTCTACAAATATAATGATCAGGAATATAGTGGAGGATAGAACAGCCTTATAACAGGGTATAATATATCTCTACAAATATAATGAGCAGGGAATATAGTGGAGGATAGAACAGCCTTATAACAGGGTATAATATATCTCTACAAATATAATGAGCAGGAATATAGTGGAGGATAGAACAGCCTTATAACAGGGTATAATATATATCTACAAATATAATGAGCAGGAATATAGTGGAGGATAGAACAGCCTTATAACAGGGTATAATATATCTCTACAAATATAATGAGCAGGAATATAGTGGAGGATAGAACAGCCTTATAACAGGGTATAATATATCCTCTACAAATATAATGAGCAGGAATATAGTGGAGGATAGAACAGCCTTATAACAGGGTATAATATATATCTCTACAAATATAATGAGCAGGAATATAGTGGAGGATAGAACAGCCTTATAACAGGGTATAATATATCCTCTACAAATATAATGAGCAGGAATATAGTGGAGGATAGAACAGCCTTATAACAGGGTATAATATATATCTACAAATATAATGAGCAGTAATATAGTGGAGGATAGAACAGCCTTATAACAGGGTATAATATATCCTCTACAAATCTAATGAGCAGGAATATAGTGGGGATAGAACAGCCTTATAACAGGGTATAATATATCCTCTACAAATATAATGAGCAGGAATATAGTGGAGGATAGAACAGCCTTTATAACAAGGTATAATATATATCTACAAATATAATGAGCAGGAATATAGTGGAGGATAGAACAGCCTTATAACAGGGTATAATATATATCTCTACAAATATAATGATCAGGAATATAGTGGAGGATAGAACAGCCTTATAACAAGGTATAATATATCTCTACAAATATAATGAGCAGGAATATAGTGGAGGATAGAACAGCCTTATAACAGGGTATATATATATCCTCTACAAATATAATGAGCAGGAATATAGTGGAGGATAGAACAGCCTTATAACAGGGTATAATATATCTCTACAAATATAATGAGCAGGAATATAGTGGAGGATAGAACAGCCTTATAACAGGGGTATAATATATATCTACAAATTAATGAGCAGGAATATAGTGGAGGATAGAACAGCCTTATAACAGGGTATAATATATCCTCTACATATATAATGAGCAGGAATATAGTGGAGGATAGAACAGCCTTATAACAGGGTATAATATATATCTCTACAAAATATAATGATCAGGAATATAGTGGAGGATAGAACAGCCTTATACAGGGTATAATATATATCTCTACAAATATAATGATCAGGAATATAGTGGAGGATAGAACAGCCTTATAACAGGGTATAATATATATCTCTACAAATATAATGAGCAGGAATATAGTGGAGGATAGAACAGCCTTATAACAGGGTATAATATATATCTACAAATATAATGAGCAGGAATATAGTGGAGGATTAGAACAGCCTTATAACAGGGTATAATATATCCTCTACAAATATAATGAGCAGGAATATAGTGGAGGATAGAACAGCCTTATAACAGGGTATAATATATCTCTACAAATATAATGAGCAGGAATATAGTGGAGGATAGAACAGCCTTATAACAGGGTATAATATATCTCTACAAATATAATGAGCAGGAATATAGTGGAGGATAGAACAGCCTTATAACAGGGTATAATATA
The DNA here is from genome assembly GCF_029499605.1 of Hyla sarda. NCBI lineage: Eukaryota > Metazoa > Chordata > Amphibia > Anura > Hylidae > Hyla > Hyla sarda. The sequence goes on from NC_079200.1 coordinate 994,578, forward strand.
TCTCTACAAATATAATGATCAGGAATATAGTGGAGGATAGAACAGCCTTATAACAGGGGTATAATATATCCTCTACAAATATAATGAGGAGGAATATAGTGGAGGATAGAACAGCCTTATAACAGGGTATAATATATCTCTACAAATATAATGAGCAGGAATATAGTGGAGGATAGAACAGCCTTATAACAGGGTATAATATATCTCTACAAATATAATGAGCAGTAATATAGTGGAGGATAGAACAGCCTTATAACAGGGTATAATATATCTCTACAAATATAATGAGCAGGAATATAGTGGAGGATAGAACAGCCTTATAACAGGGTATAATATATCCTCTACAAATATAATGGGCAGGAATATAGTGGAGGATAGAACAGCCTTATAACAGGGTATAATATATATATCTACAAATATAATGAGCAGGATATAGTGGGGGATAGAACAGCCTTATAACAGGGTATAATATATCCTCTACAAATATAATGGGCAGGAATATAGTGGAGGATAGAACAGCCTTATAACAGGGTATAATATATCTCTACAAATATAATGAGCAGGAATATAGTGGAGGATAGAACAGCCTTATAACAGGGTATAATATATCCTCTACAAATATAATGATCAGGAATATAGTGGAGGATAGAACAGCCTTATAACAGGGTATAATATATCCTCTACAAATATAATGAGCAGGAATATAGTGGAGGATAGAACAGCCTTATAACAAGGTATAATATATATCTACAAATATAATGAGCAGGAATATAGTGGAGAATAGAACAGCCTTATAACAGGGTATAATATATCTCTACAAATATAATGAGCAGGAATATAGTGGAGGGATAGAACAGCCTTATAACAGGGTATAATATATCTCTACAAATATAATGAGCAGGAATATAGTGGAGGATAGAACAGCCTTATAACAGGGTATAATATATCCTCTACAAATATAATGAGGAGGAATATAGTGGAGGATAGAACAGCCTTATAACAGGGTATAATATATATATCTACAAATATAATGAGGCAGGAATATAGTGGGGGATAGAACAGCCTTATAACAGGGTATAATATATCTCTACAAATATAATGAGCAGGAATATAGTGGAGGATAGAACAGCCTTATAACAGGGTATAATATATCTCTACAAATATAATGAGCAGGAATATAGTGGAGGATAGAACAGCCTTATAACAGGGTATAATATATCTCTACAAATATAATGGGCAGGAATATAGTGGAGGATAGAACAGCCTTATAACAGGGTATAATATATCCTCTACAAATATAATGAGTAGGAATATAGTGGGGGATAGAACAGCCTTATAACAGGGTATAATATATCTCTACAAATATAATGATCAGGAATATAGTGGAGGATAGAACAGCCTTATAACAGGGTATAATATATATCTCTACAAATATAATGGGCAGGAATATAGTGGAGGATAGAACAGCCTTATAACAGGGTATAATATATCTCTACAAATATAATGATCAGGAATATAGTGGAGGATAGAACAGCCTTATAACAGGGTATAATATATCTCTACAAATATAATGATCAGGAATATAGTGGAGGATAGAACAGCCTTATAACGAGGTATAATATATCCTCTACAAATATAATGAGCAGGAATATAGTGGAGGATAGAACAGCCTTATAACAGGGTATAATATATATCTACAAATATAATGAGCAGGAATATAGTGGAGGATAGAACAGCCTTATAACAGGGTATAATATATCCTCTACAAATATAATGAGCAGGAATATAGTGGAGGATAGAACAGCCTTATAACAGGGTATAATATATCCTCTACAAATATAATGAGCAGGAATATAGTGGAGGATAGAACAGCCTTATAACAAGGTATAATATATCTCTACAAATATAATGAGCAGGAATATAGTGGAGGATAGAACAGCCTTATAACAGGGTATAATATATCTCTACAAATATAATGAGCAGGAATATAGTGGAGGATAGAACAGCCTTATAACAGGGTATAATATATCCTCTACAAATATAATGAGCAGGAATATAGTGGAGGATAGAACAGCCTTATAACAGGGTATAATATATATCTACAAATATAATGAGCAGGAATATAGTGGAGGATAGAACAGCCTTATAACAGGGTATAATATATATCTCTACAAATATAATGAGCAGGAATATAGTGGGGGATAGAACAGCCTTATACAGGGTATAATATATCTCTACAATATAATGAGCAGGAATATAGTGGAGGATAGAACAGCCTTATAACAGGGTATAATATATCCTCTACATATATAATGAGCAGGAATATAGTGGAAGATAGAACAGCCTTATAACAGGGTATAATATATATCTACAAATATAATGGGCAGGAATATAGTGGAGGATAGAACAGCCTTATAACAGGGTATAATATATATCTACAAATATAATGAGCAGGAATATAGTGGAGGATAGAACAGCCTTATAACAGGGTATAATATATCCTCTACAAATATAATGAGCAGGAATATAGTGGAGGATAGAACAGCCTTATAACAGGGTATAATATATATCTTCTACAATATAATGATCAGGAATATAGTGGAGAATAGAACAGCCTTATAACAGGGTATAATATATCTCTACAAATATAATGAGCAGGAATATAGTGGAGGATAGAACAGCCTTATAACAGGGTATAATATATCCCTCTACAAATATAATGGGCAGGAATATAGTGGAGGATAGAACAGCCTTATAACAAGGTATAATATATCTCTACAAATATAATGAGCAGGAATATAGTGGAGGATAGAACAGCCTTATAACAGGGTATAATATATCCTCTACAAATATAATGGGCAGGAATATAGTGGAGGATAGAACAGCCTTATAACAGGGTATAATATATCTCTACAAATATAATGGGCAGGAATATAGTGGAGGATAGAACAGCCTTATAACAGGGTATAATATATATCTACAAATATAAATGAGCAGGAATATAGTGGAGGATAGAACAGCCTTATAACAGGGTATAATATATATCCTACAAATATAATGAGCAGGAATATAGTGGAGGATAGAACAGCCTTATAACAGGGTATAATATATCCTCTACAAATATAATGAGGAGGAATATAGTGGAGGATAGAACAGCCTTATAACAAGGTATAATATATCTCTACAAATATAATGAGCAGGAATATAGTGGAGGAGAGAACAGCCTTATAACAGGGTATAATATATCTCTACAAATATAATGGGCAGGAATATAGTGGAGGATAGAACAGCCTTATAACAGGGTATAATATATCTCTACAAATATAATGAGCAGGAATATAGTGGAGGATAGAACAGCCTTATAACAGGGTATAATATATCTCTACAAATATAATGAGCAGGAATATAGTGGAGGATAGAACAGCCTTATAACAGGGTATAATATATCCTCTACAAATATAATGAGAAGGAATATAGTGGAGGATAGAACAGCCTTATAACAGGGTATAATATATCCTCTACAAATATAATGGGCAGGAATATAGTGGAGGATAGAACAGCCTTATAACAGGGTATAATATATATATCTACAAATATAATGAGCAGGAATATAGTGGGGGATAGAACAGCCTTATAACAGGGTATAATATATCCTCTACAAATATAATGGGCAGGAATATAGTGGGGGATAGAACAGCCTTATAACAAGGTATAATATATCTCTACAAATATAATGGGCAGGAATATAGTGGAGGATAGAACAGCCTTATAACAGGGTATAATATATATCTCTACAAATATAATGAGCAGGAATATAGTGGAGGATAGAACAGCCTTATAACAGGGTATAATATATCTCTACAATATAATGAGTAGGAATATAGTGGGGGATAGAACAGCCTTATAACAGGGTATAATATATCTCTACAAATATAATGAGCAGGAATATAGTGGAGGATAGAACAGCCTTATAACAGGGTATAATATATATCTCTACAAATATAATGAGCAGGAATATAGTGGAGGATAGAACAGCCTTATAACAGGGTATAATATATATCTACAAATATAATGAGCAGGAATATAGTGG
>NC_079200.1:998867-1008867 GCF_029499605.1 Hyla sarda
TGGCGCCATTTGGGGCTGGGGTGTGGTGCCATTTGGGGCTGGGGTGTGGGCCTTTCCTGCAGGTTCCATAGACTTTCACAGAATGAGCAGCTCTCTGTTCCCCTTTCTAAGGGGCAGCGTTGGTCTCCTATCGGTTGTGGCACCATGCTGCTGCTGCGGCTTTTGAATGTCTGCGGTTTCTTTTGCGTCTGCAGTCTTGGTCCCCTCTACTATCATGCGGTAACCACGTCTGTGTCCGTACATATGCTAGGCCCTAGCTAGGACGTTCCGGGATGCCCCTTTTCAGGGCATTCTGCTCCCTTTTTGGCCTTATTCCTTCGTCTCCTCCTACGTGGGTCGAGGTAGTCCCGGGGTGGTGGGCGTTCCGGTCATCCAAATTACTCTACTTGAGCTTCTTTCGCTTCCCAGGTGGTTGCGGCGGGCCCCTGGGATGGAGGTTTTTGGTCTGCAGCTGTTCTGGTCATCTATTTTCTGCCCCCCGGCGTCTCCGCAGTTGTTCTCCATCCTTCTTTCTTTTTTCCAGTGTTTTTCTCCTTCCGTACTCTCCTTCTGCTCAGGCGTATGCTGCTCTCCCTGGTGTTTTTTCCGCCATGTTCTCTTGACTTGGTTGACTCTTGATGGGTTCTCTTATTTGTGCTCTTTTGTTTCCAGCCAGGCTAGCCCTCTGTCTGGTTCTGTGTTCCTTGGAGTTGATTCCTACCTCCTCCCGTGATGGTTCCGGCCCATCTGGCTTCCTAGTCGACCTTTTCTTGTCTCTCTTTCTGGACCTCTGGAGTCTCTAGATAGGACGGTCTCTTCCTTGGCGTCCTCATCCTTCTCCATGGACGGGGGATCTTCCGGGAGCTCAGTTTTTGGGCCTCTGGTGTCTCTGCCCGGGATCTCGTCCACAGGCCTTACGGTCGAGTGGGTTTGGTCTCTGGACTGTTTCCCCTTTCTCTGGTGGTTGGTTTTTCCCACCCTAGGGGACTGCTTTGGTACGTCCCATCAGTAAGGTGTCCCCCCCCCCCCCCCAATGAAGAGCGAACGAGAAAAGGAGATTTTTTTGTACTCGCCGTAAAATCTTTCTCGTAGCCTTCATTGGGGACACCGCACCCGCCCATTTAGTCATTTTTGTCCGGATACTCTCTTCCAGTTATTGGGTTTTTATCCGCGATTCTTTTCTAGGGTCCTTCGGACATATTCCTTTGTTGTCTTCTACTACTTTGTGACAAAACTGATGACCTCACTTCCAGTGGGCGGGAATATCCAGCCAGGGAGGAGCCGACTTTTTTTTTCTTCCTAGTGTCAGCGCCTCCTAGTGGCAAGAGCATATACCCCTCAGTAAGGTGTCCCCAATGAAGGCTGCGAGAAAGATTTTACAATGAGAACAAAAAAATCTCCTTTTTCAGCCTTAACCGGTTTAGCGTTTGGACTATAAATAACCTTTTGATATTTTGCGCACTACGTGACCGTATAATGGCGAATATCCTCGTCTCTTCCAGTGGACTGCTGGGACGGGCCAGATGGGATGCCGGTGATCTATCATGGACACACCCTGACCACCAAAATCAAGTTCTCGGAGGTCCTCCTGACCATTAAGGAGCACGCCTTTGTGACGTCTGAGTGAGTACTATGGAGCTGTGACATTAAAGGAGGACTCCGGCCAGTGTCTGACCCCCATATTGTCCAGAACGGGATGCATAGACACCACTCTATGTAGTGGGGAGAGCCGGGGCCCTGTTTTGGAAACTGTGGGGTCTCAGATCAGACACTGGATACATTTGAGGGATTGGAGTTCCCCTTTATTAACTTGGGTTCATTGCCAGAAGAACGAGGGGTCTTTATAGAAGATCTGTTCACATATATCCATCATGTGTTATTATGGATGCAGATTGAGGGGCAGACGTTATAAAGAGGGGGGATATGTCGGGCTATTTAATGACCTGTCCTCACTCTGCACCGATAGGTATCCGGTTATCTTGTCCATTGAGGACCATTGTAGCATAGCCCAGCAGAGGAACATGGCCCAGTACTTCAAGAAGGTATTTGGGGACAATCTGCTGACCAAACCCGTGGACGTCAATGCCGATGGATTGCCGTCACCGAACCATCTGAAGCGCAAAATTCTGATCAAGGTGAAAGAATAAATAATTCCATTATTGTACCCGACCGATTCCAGCACAATTACAGGTTAATAACAGGGTGCCTACAGCTGTTGCAAAACTACAACTCCCAGCATGCCCAGACAGCCAACAGCTTGTCTATCTCCTCCAGATGATCCACATTGTCCCTAAAAGGTAAATCAAGGCTTCCCTCTCATATCATCCTTTAGTGCATTGAATCCTTGATTTACCTTTTAGTACAGTGTGGATCCTCTGGAGGAGACAGACAAGCAGTTGGCTGTCCGGTCATGCTAGAAGTTGTAGTTTTGCAATGGGTGGAGGTTCACAGTTGGGAGACCACTCCACTAAGCCTTACAATTCTTCTCTGTGCTTCAGTATGTAAAGGAGCCTCCTGTAATGGGGGATGGTATTAGTTATAGCGGGTACGGGGCGAGAAGGAAAGACGCGGTCAGAGCAATAACCTCCATCTCCTCTTTACAGCACAAGAAGCTGGCGGAGGGCAGCACCTACGAGGAGATCCCCACGTCCACCGTGTACGCCGAGAACGACATCAGCAACTCCATCAAGAACGGAATCTTGTACCTGCAGGATCCCATAAATCACGTAGGTTGTGTTATATGTCGGGGGGGAGGGGTGTCTGCCGCTGACTGTGCCGCCTGCCGCTGACCGTGCCGCCTGCCGCTGACCGTGCCGCCTGCCGCTGACCATACCGCCTGCAGCTGACCGTGCCGCCTGCCATTGACCCTGCTGCTGACCGTGTCGCCTGCCGCTGACCATACCGCCTGCCGCTGACCGTGCCACCTGCCGCTGACCATACCGCCTGCCGCTGACCGTGCCGCCTGCCGCTGACCGTGCCGCCTGCCGCTGACCGTGCCGCCTGCCGCTGACCGTGCCGCCTGCCGCTGACCGTGCCGCCTGCCGCTGACCGTGCCGCCTGCCGCTGACTGTGCCGCCTGCCGCTGACTGTGCCGCCTGCCGCTGATTGTACCGCCTGCCGCTGACCGTGCCGCCTGCCGCTGACCGTGCCGCCTGCCGCTGACCGTGCCGCCTGCCGCTGACCGTGCCGCCTGCCGCTGATTGTACCGCCTGCCGCTGACCGTGCCGCCTGCCGCTGACCGTGCCGCCTGCCGCTGACCGTGCCGCCTGCCGCTGACCGTGCCGCCTGCCGCTGACCGTGCCGCCTGCCGCTGATTGTACCGCCTGCCGCTGACCGTGCCGCCTGCCGCTGACCGTGCCGCCTGCCGCTGACCCTGCCGCTGGCCGTGCCGCCTGCCGCTGACCGTGCCGCCTGCCGCTGACCGTGCCGCCTGCCGCTGACCGTGCCGCCTGCCGCTGACCGTGCCGCCTGCCGCTGACCGTGCCGCTTACCGTGCCGCCTGCCGCTGTCCGTGCCGCCTGCCGCTGACCGTGCCGCCTGCCGCTGACCGTGCCGCCTGCCGCTGACCGTGCCGCCTGCCGCTGACCGTGCCGCCTGCCGCTGACCATACCGCCTGCCGCTGACCGTGCCGCCTGCCGCTGACCGTGCCTTCTTCTGCTCCGTACAGGAATGGTATCCGCACTTCTTCGTACTTACAAGCAGCAAAATCTACTATTCAGAGGAGACGACCGGCGGCCAAACCAACGATGATGAAGAGGAGCAGAAGGAGGTAAGAAGTCCATTAGGCTATCCTTCATATAAGATAGGGATAGGTATAAGGCTATCCTTCATATAAGATAGGGATAGGTATAAGGCTATCCTTCATATAAGATAGGGATAGGTATAAGGCTATCCTTCATATAAGATAGAGATAGGTATAAGGCTATTCTTCATATAAGATAGAGATAGGTATAAGGCTATCCTTCATGTAAGATATAGGTATAAGGCTATCCTTCATATAAGATATAGGTATAAGGCTATCCTTCATATAAGATAGAGATAGGTATAAGGCTATCCTTCATATAAGATAGAGATAGGTATAAGGCTATCCTTCATATAAGATAGAGATAGGTATAAGGCTATCCTTCATATAAGATAGAGATAGGTATAAGACTATCCTTCATATAAGATAGGGATAGGTATAAGGCTATCCTTCATATAAGATAGGGATAGGTATAAGGATATCCTTCATAGAAGATAGAGATAGGTATAAGGCTATCCTTCATATAAGATAGAGATAGGTATAAGGTTATCCTTCATATAAGATAGGGATAGGTATAAGGCTATCCTTCATATAAGATAGAGATAGGTATAAGGTTATCCTTCATATAAGATAGAGATAGGTATAAGACTATCCTTCATATAAGATAGAGATAGGTATAAGACTATCCTTCATATAAGATAGAGATAGGTATAAGACTATCCTTCATATATGATAGAGATAGGTATAATGTTATCCTTCATATAAGATAGAGATAGGTATAAGGCTATCCTTCATATAAGATAGAGGTAGGTATAAGGTTATCCTTCATATAAGATAGAGATAGGTATAAGACTATCCTTCATATAAGATAGAGATAGGTATAAGACTATCCTTCATATATGATAGAGATAGGTATAAGTCTATCCTTCATATAAGATAGAGATAGGTATAAGGCTATCCTTCATATAAGATAGGGATAGGTATAAGGCTATCCTTCATATAAGATAGGGATAGGTATAAGGTTATCCTTCATATAAGATAGAGATAGGTATAAGGCTATCCTTCATATAAGATAGAGATAGGTATAAGGCTATCCTTCATATAAGATAGGGATAGGTATAAGGCTATCCTTCATATAAGATAGAGATAGGTATAAGGCTATCCTTCATATAAGATAGGGATAGGTATAAGGCTATCCTTCATATAAGATAGAGATAGGTATAAGGCTATCCTTCATAGAAGATAGAGATGGGTATAAGGCTATCCTTCATATAAGATAGAGATAGGTATAAGGCTATCCTTCATATAAGATAGAGATAGGTATAAGGCTATCCTTCATATAAGATAGAGATAGGTATAAGGCTATCCTTCATATAAGATAGAGATAGGTATAAGGCTATCCTTCATATAAGATAGAGATAGGTATAAGGTTATCCTTCATATAAGATAGAGATAGGTATAAGGCTATCCTTCATATAAGATAGAGATAGGTATAAGGCTATCCTTCATATAAGATAGAGATAGGTATAAGGCTATCCTTCATATAAGATAGAGATAGGTATAAGGTTATCCTTCATATAAGATAGAGGTAGGTATAAGACTATCCTTCATATAAGATAGAGATAGGTATAAGGTTATCCTTCATATAAGATAGAGATAGGTATAAGGCTATCCTTCATATAAGATAGAGGTAGGTATAAGACTATCCTTCATATATGATAGAGATAGGTATAAGTCTATCCTTCATATAAGATAGAGATAGGTATAAGGCTATCCTTCATATAAGATAGGGATAGGTATAAGGCTATCCTTCATATAAGATAGAGATAGGTATAAGGCTATCCTTCATATAAGATAGGGATAGGTATAAGGCTATCCTTCATATAAGATAGAGATAGGTATAAGGCTATCCTTCATAGAAGATAGAGATGGGTATAAGGCTATCCTTCATATAAGATAGAGATAGGTATAAGCCTATCCTTCATATAAGATAGAGATAGGTATAAGGCTATCCTTCATATAAGATAGGGATAGGTATAAGGCTATCCTTCATATAAGATAGAGATAGGTATAAGGCTATCCTTCATATAAGATAGGGATAGGTATAAGGCTATCCTTCATATAAGATAGAGATAGGTATAAGGCTATTCTTCATATAAGATAGAGGTAGGTATAAGACTATCCTTCATATAAGATAGGGATAGGTATAAGGCTATCATTCATATAAGATAGAGATAGGTATAAGGCTATCCTTCATATAAGATAGGGATAGGTATAAGGCTATCCTTCATATAAGATAGAGATAGGTATAAGGCTATCCTTCATATAAGATAGGGATAGGTATAAGGCTATCCTTCATATAAGATAGAGATAGGTATAAGGCTATTCTTCATATAAGATAGAGGTAGGTATAAGACTATCCTTCATATAAGATAGGGATAGGTATAAGGCTATCATTCATATAAGATAGAGATAGGTATAAGGCTATCCTTCATATAAGATAGGGATAGGTATAAGGCTATCCTTCATATAAGATAGGGATAGGTATAAGGCTATCCATCATATAAGATAGAGATAGGTATAAGGCTATCCTTCATATAAGATAGGGATAGGTATAAGGCTATCCATCATATAAGATAGGGATAGGTATAAGGCTATCCTTCATATAAGATAGAGATAGATATAAGGCTATCCTTCATATAAGATAGAGATAGGTATAAGGCTCCTTCATATAATATAGGGATAGGTATAAGGCTATCCTTCATATAAGATAGAGATAGGTATAAGGCTATCCTTCATATAATATAGGGATAGGTATAAGGGATAGGCGTTGGATTCGTGATCCCTTTCATCCCCTTCAGGTCAGTAACAGTTCTGAGCTTCACTCGGCCGAAAAATGGTTCCACGGTAAACTTGGCGCGGGCCGGGACGGACGCCACATCGCCGAGCGCCTCCTGACCGATTACTGCATCGAGACCGGGGCCCCGGACGGCTCTTTCCTAGTGCGGGAGAGCGAGACCTTCGTGGGGGATTACACACTGTCCTTCTGGTAAGCGTTGGGTTTTGGACACCGCGTTGCGTTCATCACATTTGGCGCAGAATAGAGAACTGTATAAAACGGATCCGGATTGTGTCGTTTATTATACAGGAGAAACGGGAAAGTCCAGCATTGTCGGATCCACTCCAGGCAGGAGGCCGGGAGCCCCAAATTCTTCCTGACCGATAATCTGGTGTTCGAGAGTCTGTACGCGCTGATCAACCATTACCAGCAGATGCCGCTACGGTGCAACGAGTTCGAGATGAGGCTGACCGAGCCCGTGCCGCAAACCAACGCACACGAGAGTAAAGAGTGAGTGACCGCCATTATACACAGGGGTGGGGTCAGAATAAAGGGGCGGCACCGAGGGGTTAAAAAAAAGTGAGGAATACAACTCCCAGCATGCTGCCTGGAAATGAAACGACTGCCGAGATCAAAAGGAAGCCTTGATTTACCTTTCAGAGACAGTGCGGATTTTCTGAAGAAGGCAGACAGGCCTTTGGCTGTCCGGGCATGCTGGGAGTTGTAGTTTAGCAACATCTGGAGGTCCACAATTTGCAGACCACTGCCCTATGCAATGAGTGATGCAGTCAGGGCATGCTGGGAGTTGTAGTTGTGCAACAGCTGGAGGTCCACAATTTGGAGACCACTGTCCTATACAATGAGTGAGTTGTAATTTAGCAACAGCTGGAGGTGCATAGTTTGGAGACCACTGCCCTATACAATGAGTGATGCAGTCAGGACATGCTGGGAGTTGTAGTTGTGTAACATCTGGAGGTCCACAATTTGCAGACCACTGCCCTATGCAATGAGTGATGCAGTCAGGGCATGCTGGGAGTTGTAGTTGTGCAACAGCTGGAGGTCCACAATTTGGAGACCACTGTCCTATACAATGAGTGAGTTGTAATTTAGCAACAGCTGGAGGTGCATAGTTTGGAGACCACTGCCCTATACAATGAGTGATGCAGTCAGGAAATGCTGGGAGTTGTAGTTGTGTAACAGCTGGAGGTGCACAGTTTGAAGACCACTGCCCTATACAATGAGTGATGCAGTCAGGACATGCTGGGAGTTGTAGTTGTGTAACATCTGGAGGTCCACAGTTTGGAGACCACTGTCCTATACAATGAGTGATGCAGTCAGGACATGCTGGGAGTTGTAGTTGTGTAACAGCTGGAGGTCCACAGTTTGAAGACCACTGCCCTATACAATGAGTGATGCAGTCAGGACATGCTGGGAGTTGTAGTTGTGTAACATCTGGAGGTGCACAGTTTGAAGACCACTGTCCTATACAATGAGTGATGCAATCAGGAGTCAGACATGCCGGGAGTTGTAGTTTTGTTCCGCTCTGTTAATCATCCTTTGGATCTTTGCAGGTGGTATCACGCGAGCCTCACCCGGACGCAGGCGGAGCACATGCTGATGAGGGTGCCGCGGGACGGCGCCTTCCTGGTCCGTAAAAGGAGCGAGCCCAACTCTTACGCCATCTCATTCAGGTTCGGCTCTTTATTCCGTTCCTGCAGAGAAGCCGCTCTCTGACGGTCCACTTATCGCTCTTTCTCACTTCCCGTTTTTCTTTTGCGCAGAGCGGAGGGGAAGATCAAGCACTGCCGGGTGCAGCAGGAGGGGCAGAGCGTGGTGTTGGGCAGCTCCGAGTTCGACAGCCTGGTGGATCTCATCAGTTATTACGAGAAGCATCCGCTGTACCGCAAGATGAAGCTGAGATACCCCATCAACGAGGAGACGCTGGAGAAGATCGGCACCAATGTGAGCGCCCGGCCCGGGGGTCTTCTCTAGGTCGGAGTGACCTCTTACATGACCTCTACCCTCTTGTGTTGCAGGAACCAGATTACGGGGCGCTGTACGAGGGGAGGAACCCTGGATTCTATGTGGAGCCCAATCCCATGCCGGCATTCAAGGTAGGAGCCCCTCCTCTGTGGGCGGAGCCTGTGTGTGCGTCTCCTCGTACCCATGATCCTTTGTTCTTTCCTGTCCTAATAATCCTCTCTCTCTCTCCCCGGGCCCCTCCTCCTGTGTCCCCAGTGCTCAGTTAGGGCCCTGTTTGACTATAAAGCTCAGCGAGAGGATGAACTCACTTTCACAAAGAACGCCATCATCCAGAACGTGGATAAGCAGGAGGGCGGATGGTAAGCGGCACCGCGCCTCCCAACCATGTCCCTTACACGTTTGTCTCTGTCCTATATCCTGTACGGCAACCAGGGTGCCTTCAGCTGCCTCCTCCAGAGGATCCACACTGTCCCTGAAAGGTAAATCATGGCTTTACTTTAATTTCTTGGCTCAAAAACAGAAGCCCTCCAGCTGTTGTAAAACTACAACTCCAAGCAAGCCCGGACAGCCAGCGGCTGTCCGGGCTTGCTGGGAGTTGTAGTTTTACAACAGCTGGAGGACTGCAGTTCGAGGACCGCTGCTCATATGAGAAGAAAGCTTTGATTTACCTTTTTAAGGTTGGTGTGGATCCTCTGGATGAGGCAAACAGGTCCTTGGCTGTCCAGGCAAGGTGAGAGTTGTAGTTTTGCAACAGCTGGAGGGTTAAAGTTTGAAGACCACTGCACTTGGGGATAAGAGGGAAGCCTTGATTTACCTTTCAGGGGCAGAGTGGATCCACTGGAGGAGGCAGACAGGCCTTTAGCTGTCTGAGCACCCTGGTGGGAAACGCTGCTCTCACAGGGGGACCTCCATATGAAATGTTACCATTACATGTATTATTTTCACGTAGAAATTATTTCGGTTACCACATTTGGGCGTTATTAATAATATTTCCATCCTCTATAGGTGGAGAGGAGATTACGGGGGTAAAAAGCAGATGTGGTTCCCTTCCAACTACGTGGAGGAGATCTTCAGCCTGCCCGAGCCTGAGCCCGAACGACCGGTAAGTCTGACGGGACGGGGGGGTGCGCCCGAGTTACACCGGCCGATTGGTCGCACCGAATTTACCGTCCGCAAATGACGAAGCTGCTCCAGAGATCTGTCGTACGGGATCAGAATATGTCGGCCGCTATATATCCGATCACGGCATAGTCAGGGCTTTACCCAAATTATAGTCAGGGCTTTACCGAAATTATAGTCAGGGCTTTACCCAAATTATAGTCAGGGCTTTACCGAAATTATAGTCAGGGCTTTACCCAAATTATAGTCAGGGCTTTACCCAAATTATAGTCAGGGCTTTACCCAAATTATAGTCAGGGCTTTACCCAAATTATAGTCAGGGCTTTACCCAAATTATA
>NC_079200.1:1013867-1101367 GCF_029499605.1 Hyla sarda
GTGGGTGGGTCCTCGGTGACATCATGGCGGTCTGGTTATGGTGGGTGGATCCTTGGTGACATCATGGCGGTCTGGTTATGGTGGGTGGGTCCTCGGTGACATCACGGCGGTCTGGTTATAGTGGGTGGGTCCTCGGTGACATCATGGTGGTCTGGTTATGATGGGTGGATCCTCGGTGACATCATGGCAGTCTGGTTATGGTGGGTGGATCCTTGGTGACATCATGACGGTCTGGTTTTGGTGGGTGGATCCTCGGTGACATCATGGCGGTCTGGTTATGGTGGGTGGGTCCTCGGTGATATCATGTCGGTCTGGTTATGGTGGGTGGGTCCTCGGTGACATCATGGCGGTCTGGTTATGGTGGGTGGATCCTCGGTGACATCATGACGGTCTGGTTATGGTGGGTGGATCCTTGGTGACATCATGACGGTCTGGTTTTGGTGGGTGGATCCTCGGTGACATCATGGCGGTCTGGTTATGGTGGGTGGGTCCTCGGTGATATCATGTCGGTCTGGTTATGGTGGGTGGATCCTTGGTGACATCATGACGGTCTGGTTATGGTGGGTGGATCCTTGGTGACATCATGGCGGTCTGGTTATGGTGGGTGGATCCTCGGTGACATCATGGCTGTCTGGTTATGGTGGGTGGGTCCTCGGTGACATCATGGCTGTCTGGTTATGGTGGGTGGGTCCTCGGTGACATCATGGCTATCTGGTTATGGTGGGTGGGTCCTCAGTGACATCACGGCGGTCTGGTTTTAGTGGGTGCGTCCTCAGTGACATCATGGCGGTCTGGTTATGGTGGGTGGGTCCTCGGTGACATCACGGCGGTCTGGTTATGGTGGGTGGGTCCTCGGTGACATCATGGCGGTCTGGTTATGGTGGGTGGGTCCTCGGTGACATCATGGCGGTCTGGTTATGGTGGGTGGATCCTCGGTGACATCATGACGGTCTGGTTATGGTGGGTGGGTCCTCGGTGACATCATGGCGGTCTGGTTATGGTGGGTGGATCCTTGGTGACATCATGGCGGTCTGGTTATGGTGGGTGGGTCCTCGGTGACATCACGGCGGTCTGGTTATAGTGGGTGGGTCCTCGGTGACATCATGGTGGTCTGGTTATGATGGGTGGATCCTCGGTGACATCATGGCGGTCTGGTTATGGTGGGTGGATCCTTGGTGACATCATGACGGTCTGGTTTTGGTGGGTGGATCCTCGGTGACATCATGACGGTCTGGTTATGGTGGGTGGATCCTTGGTGACATCATGACGGTCTGGTTTTGGTGGGTGGATCCTCGGTGACATCATGGCGGTCTGGTTATGGTGGGTGGGTCCTCGGTGATATCATGTCGGTCTGGTTATGGTGGGTGGATCCTTGGTGACATCATGACGGTCTGGTTATGGTGGGTGGATTCTTGGTGACATCATGGCGGTCTGGTTGTGGGTGGATCCTCGGTGACATCATGGCTGTCTGGTTATGGTGGGTGGGTCCTCGGTGACATCATGGCTGTCTGGTTATGGTGGGTGGGTCCTCGGTGACATCATGGCTATCTGGTTATGGTGGGTGGGTCCTCAGTGACATCACGGCGGTCTGGTTTTAGTGGGTGCGTCCTCAGTGACATCATGGCGGTCTGGTTATGGTGGGTGGGTCCTCGGTGACATCACGGCGGTCTGGTTATGGTGGGTGGGTCCTCGGTGACATCATGGCGGTCTGGTTATGGTGGGTGGGTCCTCGGTGACATCACGGCGGTCTGGTTATGGTGGGTGGGTCCTCGGTGACATCATGGCTATCTGGTTATGGTGGGTGGGTCCTCAGTGACATCACGGCGGTCTGGTTATAGTGGGTGGGTCCTCAGTGACATCACGGTGGTCTGGTTATAGTGGGTGGGTCCTCGGTGACATCACGGCGGTCTGGTTATAGTGGGTGGGTCCTCAGTGACATCATGACGGTCTGCTTATGGTGGGTGGATCCTCGGTGACATCATGGCTGTCTGGTTATGGTGGGTGGGTCCTCGGTGACATCATGGCTATCTGGTTATGGTGGGTCCTCGGTGACATCATGGCGGTCTAGTTATGGTGGGTGGATCCTCGGTGACATCATGGCGGTCTGGTTATGGTGGGTGGATCCTTGGTGACATCATGGCGGTCTGGTTATGGTGGGTGGATCCTTGGTGACATCATGGCGTTCTGGTTATGGTGGGTGGATCCTCGGTGACATGATGGCGGTCTGGTTATGGTGGGTGGATCCTTGGTGACATCATGGTGGTCTGGTTATGGTGGGTGGATCCTCGGTGACAACATGGCAGTCTGGTTATGGTGGGTGGATCCTTGGTGACATCATGGTGGTCTGGTTATGGTGGGTGGATCCTCGGTGACATCATGGCGTTCTGGTTATGGTGGGTGGATCCTCGGTGACATGATGGCGGTCTGGTTATGGTGGGTGGATCCTTGGTGACATCATGGCGGTCTGGTTATGGTGAGTGGATCCTCGGTGACATCATGGCGGTCTGGTTATGGTGGGTGGGTCCTCGGTGACAACATGGCTGTCTGGTTATGGTGGGTGGGTCCTCGATGACATCATGGTGGTCTGGTTATGGTGGGAGGATATTGGGCGGATCCTCGATGACATAATGACGGTCTGGTTATGGTGGGAGGATATTGGGTGGATCCTCGGTGACATCATGGCGGTCTGGTTATGGTGGGTGGGTCCTCGGTGACATCATGACGGTCTGGTTATGGTGGGTGGGTCCTTGGTGACATCATGGCGGTCTGGTTATGGTGGGAGAATATTGGGTGGGTCCTCCGTGACATCATGGTGGTCAGGTTATGGTGGGAGGATCCTCGGTGACGACATGGCGGTCTGGTTATGGTGCGAGGATATTGGGCGGATCCTCGGTGACATCATGGCGGTCTGGTTATGGTGGGAGAATATTGGGTGGGTCCTTGGTGACATCATGGCGGTCTGGTTATGGTGGGAGGATATTCGGGGGATCCTCGGTGACATCATGGTGGTCTGGTTATGGTGGGAGCATATTGGGCGGATCCTCGGTGACATCATGCCTGTCTGGTTATGGTGGGAGGATATTGGGAAGATCCTCGGTGACATCGTGGGGGTCTGGTTATGGTGGGAGGATATTGGGCGGATCCTGGTTATGGTGGGTGGGTCCTCGGTGACATCACGGCAGTCTGGTTATGGTGGGTGGGTCCTCGGTGACATCATGACGGTCTGGTTATGGTGGGTGGGTCCTCGGTGACATCATGGCGTTCTGGTTATGGTGGGTGGATCCTCGGTGACATGATGGCGGTCTGGTTATGGTGGGTGGATCCTTGGTGACATCATGGCGGTCTGGTTATGGTGAGTGGATCCTCGGTGACATCATGGCGGTCTGGTTATGGTGGGTGGGTCCTCGGTGACAACATGGCTGTCTGGTTATGGTGGGTGGGTCCTCAATGACATCATGGTGGTCTGGTTATGGTGGGAGGATATTGGGCGGATCCTCGGTGACATCATGGCGGTCTGGTTATGGTGGGAGGATATTGGGCGAATCCTCGATGACATCATGACGGTCTGGTTATGGTGGGAGGATATTGGGTGGATCCTCGGTGACATCATGGCGGTCTGGTTATGGTGGGTGGGTCCTCGGTGACATCATGACGGTCTGGTTATGGTGGGTGGGTCCTTGGTGACATCATGTCGGTCTGGTTATGGTGGGTGGGTCCTCGGTGACATCATGGTGGTCAGGTTATGGTGGGAGGATATTGGGAGGATCCTCGGTGACGACATGGCGGTCTGGTTATGGTGCGAGGATATTGGGCGGATCCTCGGTGACATCATGGCGGTCTGGTTATGGTGGGTGGGTCCTCAATGACATCATGGTGGTCTGGTTATGGTGGGAGGATATTGGGCGGATCCTCGGTGACATCATGGCGGTCTGGTTATGGTGGGAGGATATTGGGCGGATCCTCGATGACATCATGACGGTCTGGTTATGGTGGGAGGATATTGGGTGGATCCTCGGTGACATCATGGCGGTCTGGTTATGGTGGGTGGGTCCTCGGTGACATCATGACGGTCTGGTTATGGTGGGTGGGTCCTTGGTGACATCATGGCGGTCTGGTTATGGTGGGTGGGTCCTCGGTGACATCATGGTGGTCAGGTTATGGTGGGAGGATATTGGGAGGATCCTCGGTGACGACATAGCGGTCTGGTTATGGTGCGAGGATATTGGGCGGATCCTCGGTGACATCATGGCGGTCTGGTTATGGTGGGAGAATATTGGGTGGGTCCTTGGTGACATCATGGCGGTCTGGTTATGGTGGGAGGATATTCGGGGGATCCTCGGTGACATCATGGTGGTCTGGTTATGGTGGGAGGATATTGGGCGGATCCTCGGTGACATCATGGTGGTCTGGTTATGGTGGGAGGATATTGGGAGGATCCTTGGTGACATCATGCCGGTCTGGTTATGGTGGGAGGATATTGGGAAGATCCTCGTTGACATCGTGGGGGTCTGGTTATGGTGGGAGGATATTCGGGGGATCCTCGGTGACATCATGGTGGTCTGGTTATGGTGGGAGGATATTGGGCGGATCCTGGTTATGGTGGGAGGATATTGGGCGGTCTGGTTATGGTGGTAGGATATTGAGTGGGTCCTTGGTGACATCATGGCGGTCTGGTTATGGTGGGAGGATATTCGGGGGATCCTCGGTGACATCATGGTGGTCTGGTCATGGTGGGAGGATATTGGGCGGATCCTGGTTATGGTGGGAGGATATTGGGCGGTCTGGTTATGGTGGGAGGATATTGGGTGGGTCCTTGGTGACATCATGGCGGTCTGGTTATGGTGGGAGGATATTCGGGGGATCCTCGGTGACATCATGGTGGTCTGGTTATGGTGGGAGGATATTGGGCGGATCCTGGTTATGGTGGGAGGATATTGGGCGGTCTGGTTATGGTGGGAGGATAGTGGATCCTCTGTGACGTCCTGGGTATGTTCTGTCCCCCCCAGAGATCGGCACGGAGCGGGCGTGTTACCGGGACATGTCCTCATTCCCCGAAACCAAAGCGGAGAAGTATGTGAACAAGCAGAAGGGCAAGAAGTTCCTGCAGTACAATCGGCGGCAGCTCTCCCGTATATACCCCAAAGGCCAACGCTTGGATTCCTCCAACTACGACCCATTGAACATGTGGATATGTGGCAGCCAGTTGGTGGCGCTCAACTTCCAGACACCAGGTAACTTTTTATTTTATTTTTACCTTATCTGATTCTTGTACTTGGTTGAGCGCCCCCCCCCCCCCCCCCCCCCCCCCATATATAGTATGTAGGACCCCCCCTGGAGGTAGGGGGACCCTTCCCTGGAGGTAGGTGGGCCCTTCCCCGGAGGTAGGTGGGCTCTTCCCCGGAGGTAGGTGGGCTCTTCCCCGAAGGTAGGTGGGCCCTTCCCCGGAGGTAGGTGGGCCCTTCCCCGGAGGTAGGTGGACCCTTCTCTGGAGGTAGGTGGACACGATGACATCACTCTGTGCATATACCTGAGGAAGAGATTCTTCTGCCCTCTAGTGGCCTTAGGCAGTGTCACTAGAGGCTGGAGTTCATGCTGTGCCACAGGTATCCTAATGGATCCAATCGCCATCTTCCCCACTGGAACGCTGCGGCACCCCTGGTGGGTTGTGACTCTCCGGTGTGGAACCGCTGGCGAATAAAATGATGCTGCGGCCCGGGGGTTCCCTCTCTATTGGGCTTAGGAACAATTGTAAAAACAATGCGATCAGCTGACAATCCAGTTTGCCCTATAACCTGTGGGGCCGATCATCCGGTGTCCTGGGGCCCGAAGTCTTATTGTCCTAATTTCTCCATCTTCTATCCCTCAGACAAGCCCATGCAGATGAACCAGGCTCTGTTCCAGTCCGGCGGCCGCTGCGGTTACGTGTTTCAGCCGAGCAGCATGAGAGAAGAAATGTTCGACCCGTTTGACAAATGTTCCGTTCACATCGAGCCGATCATCATCTGTGTGGAGGTAATGGAGGCTGGGACCAACTCTACCGTATATAACACGTGGGCCGCGGCCGGACTCTACCGTATATATATATAACACGTGGGCCGCGGCCGGACTCTACCGTATATATAGAACACGTGGGCCGCGGCCGGACTCTACCGTATATAACACATTGGCCGCGGCCAGACTCTACCATATATATGTAACACATTGGCCGCGGCCAGACTCTACCATATATATGTAACACATTGGCCGCGGCCGGACTCTACCGTATATAACACATTGGCCGCAGCCGGACTCTACCATATATATGTAACACATTGGTCGCAGCCGGACTCTACCATATATATGTAACACATGGGCCGCGGCCGGTCAGGACTGTCATGACTTCCTTCTCGTTCACAGATCCTGGGTGCAAGACATTTACCCAAAAACGGCCGAGGGATCGTGTGCCCCTTTGTTGAGGTGGAAGTTTGTGGGGCAGAATATGACAATGCCAAAGTCAAAACAGAGATAGTAGGTAAGACGTGCCGAGCTGGTGCCGTGGACTTCAAAATATTGCAGAACTACAAATCCCAGCATGCTCGGCTGTAGCATCATTTTATCTGGAGCTCCCTCCTTCCCCCTCCATAGACTTGTATTACTTGTCTGGAGCTCCCTCCTCCCCCTCCATAGACTTATATTACTTGTCTGGAGCTCCCTCCTCCATAGACTTGTATTACTTATCTGGAGCTCCCTCCTCCCCCCTCCATAGACTTGTATTACTTGTCTGGAGCTCCCTCCTCCCTCCTCCATAGACTTATATTACTTGTCTGGAGCTCCCTCCTCCATAGACTTGTATTACTTGTCTGGAGCTCCCTCCTCCATAGACTTATCTGGAGATCCCTCCTTCCTCCTCCATAGACTTGTATTACTTGTCTGGAGCTTCCTTCTTCCTCCTCCATAGACTTATATTACTTATCTGGAGCTCCCTCTGCCATAGACTTGTATTACTTGTCTGGAGCTCCCGCCTCCATAGACTTGTATTACTTGTCTGGAGCTCCCGCCTCCATAGACTTATATTACTTATCTGGAGCTCCCTCCTTCCCCCTCCATAGACTTATATTACTTGGCTGAAGCTCCCTCCTTCCCCCTCCATAGACTTATATTACTTGTCTGGTGCTCCCTCCTCCATAGACTTATATTACTTGTTTGGAAATCGCCCCCAGGAGGAGTAAGAGGGATGTTTTATAACAGAGGAAAGAAACATTTTTCTCTAATAAGATATATTACATAGTTTCTTGTATTTGGTTGTACTATTGTTCTATGCAGTTTGCTCACATGACACGCGCCTAGTTTATTTGTAATATTGTTTATTGTTGTATTTTCTCTCATGGTCTCTTTGGTTTTCCCGGCAGTGGACAATGGTCTGAACCCCGTCTGGCCCCAGAAGCCCTTCCAGTTTCTTATCGCCAATCCAGAGTTCGCCTTCCTGCGGTTTGTGGTCTATGAAGAAGACATGTTCAGTGATCAGAACTTTCTGGCCCAGGCGTCCTT
This sequence comes from Hyla sarda, assembly GCF_029499605.1. Lineage (NCBI taxonomy): Eukaryota > Metazoa > Chordata > Amphibia > Anura > Hylidae > Hyla > Hyla sarda. The sequence goes on from NC_079200.1 coordinate 1,021,395, forward strand.
TGTGGTCCGCGGGCTGAAAACAGGTGCAGTAATAACGGAGATGTTATATAGATAGTGATGGTATATAGATGGTATACAGATACTATACAGCAGGGGCGCCTAATGGTATATCCTGGAGGGCGTCATGTTTGTCCTTGTTGCAGGTTTCAGAGCCGTCCCCCTGAAGAACAATTACTCAGAGGACCTGGAGCTGGCGTCACTTCTCATCCGGTTAGACATCTACTCCAGTAAGGTAAGAAGCTGTGAGGGGGGGCACTTACTTTAGTCCTGGCAGGGTCTTCTGTAGTGACCACCTCATGTTACTATTATATCTTAGCAGGAGAATGGTGAGCTGAACGGGGCCTCTGCACCCCGGGAGCGCGTCAGTGATTCCTCCGGGAGGCTGCGCGAGGGCTTCGTTGATTCTTCTCGATATGCTGCGCACCAGATGGATGATTTCCGAATCCCTCAAGAATTTACAGATGGTTTAGATAGAGACAAGAGGTAAATACAAAGCTGTTCGTTAGAGGGTGTAAAGGCCATGGACACCTGCAAAAAGTATTGGGGGGAATATCCATAGGTCTTTATTAGAGATTTTGCTTAATTTCTCTATTTCAGCCTCTGCCTTTGCTGTGTGAGCTATTTCCCCCTATACCTGTACACATCCTATATGATCCCCCTGTAGACTGCCTTGTATCTGCTCTCCTCTCTATACCTGTACACATCCTATATGATTCTCCCTGTAGACTGCCTTGTATCTGCTCTCTTCTCTATACCTGTACACATCCTATATGATCCCCCTGTAGACTGCCTTGTATCTGCTCTCCTCTCTATATACCTGTACACATCCTATATGATTCCCCCTGTAGACTGCCTTGTATCTGCTCTCCTCTCTATATACCTGTACACATCCTATATGATTCCCCCTGTAGATTGCCTTGTATCTGCTCTCCTCTCTATATACCTGTACACATCCTATATGATTACCCCTGCAGACAGCCTTGTATCTGCTCTCCTCTCTATATACCTGTACACATCCTATATGATTCCCCCTGTAGACTGCCTTGTATCTGCTCTCCTCTATATACCTGTACACATCCTATATGATTCCCCCTATAGACTGCCTTGTATCTGCTCTCCTCAATACACCTGTACACATCCTATATGATGCTCCCTGTAGACTTCCTTGTATCTGCTCTCCTCTCTATACCTGTACACATGCTATGATTCTCCCTGTACACTACCTTTTATCTCTTCTCTATATACCTGTACACATCCTATATGATTCCCCTTGTAGACTGCCTTGTATCTGCTCTCCTCTCTATACCTGTACACATCCTATATGATTCCCCTTGTATCTGCTCTCCTCTCTATACCTGTACACATCCTATATGATTCCCCCTGTAGACTGCCTTGTATCTGCTCTCCTCTCTATACACCTTTACACATCCTATATGATTCTCCCTGTAGACTGCCTTGTATCTACTCTCCTCTCTATACCTGTACACATCCTATATGATTCTCCCTGTAGACTGCCTTGTATCTGCTCTCCTCTCTATACCTGCACACATCCTATATGATTCTCCCTGTAGACTGCCTTGTATCTGCTCTCCTCTCTATACCTGTACACATCCTATATGATTCTCCCTGTAGACTGCCTTGTATCTGCTCTCCTCTATTTACCTGTACACATCCTATATGATTCCCCCTGTAGACTACTGCCTTGTATTTGCTCTCCTCTCTATACCTGTACACATCCTATATGATTCCCCCTGTAGACTGCCTTGTATGTGCTCTCCTCTCTATACCTGCATACATCCTATATGATTCTCCCTGTAGACTGCCTTGTATCTTCTCTCAATATACCTGTACACATCCTATATGATTCTCCCTGTAGACTGCCTTGTATCTGCTCTCCTCTATTTACCTGTACACATCCTATATGATTCCCCCTGTAGACTGCCTTGTATCTGCTCTCCTCTCTATATACCTGTACACATCCTATATGATTCCCCCTGTAGACTGCCTTGTATCTGCTCTCCTCTCTATATACCTGTACACATCCTATATTATTCCCCCTGTAGATTGCCTTGTATCTGCTCTCCTCTCTATATACCTGTACACATCCTATATGATTACCCCTGCAGACTGCCTTGTATCTGCTCTCCTCTCTATACCTGTTCACATCCTATATGATTCTCCTTGTAGACTGCCTTGTATCTGCTCTCCTCTCTATACCTGTACACATCCTATATGATTCCCCCTATAGACTGCCTTGTATCTGCTCTCCTCTATTTACCTGTACACATCCTATATGATTCCCCCTGTAGACTACTGCCTTGTATCTGCTCTCCTCTCTATACCTGTACACATCCTATATGATTCCCCGTGTAGACTGCCTTGTATCTGCTCTCCTCTCTATACCTGTACACATCCTATATGATTCCCCTTGTATCTGCTCTCCTCTCTATACCTGTACACATCCTATATGATTCCCCCTGTAGACTGCCTTGTATCTGCTCTCCTCTCTATACACCTTTACACATCCTATATGATTCTCCCTGTAGACTGCCTTGTATCTACTCTCCTCTCTATACCTGTACACATCCTATATGATTCTCCCTGTAGACTGCCTTGTATCTGCTCTCCTCTCTATACCTGTACACATCCTATATGATTCTCCCTGTAGACTGCCTTGTACCTGCTCTCCTCTCTATACCTGTACACATCCTATATGATTCTCCCTGTAGACTGCCTTGTATCTGCTCTCCTCTATTTACCTGTACACATCCTATATGATTCCCCCTGTAGACTACTGCCTTGTATTTGCTCTCCTCTCTATACCTGTACACATCCTATATGATTCCCCCTGTAGACTGCCTTGTATCTGCTCTCCTCTCTATATACCTGTACACATCCTATATGATTCCCCCTGTAGACTGCCTTGTATCTGCTCTCCTCTCTATATACCTGTACACATCCTATATTATTCCCCCTGTAGATTGCCTTGTATCTGCTCTCCTCTCTATATACCTGTACACATCCTATATGATTACCCCTGCAGACTGCCTTGTATCTGCTCTCCTCTCTATACCTGTTCACATCCTATATGATTCTCCTTGTAGACTGCCTTGTATCTGCTCTCCTCTCTATACCTGTACACATCCTATATGATTCCCCCTATAGACTGCCTTGTATCTGCTCTCCTCTATTTACCTGTACACATCCTATATGATTCCCCCTGTAGACTACTGCCTTGTATCTGCTCTCCTCTCTATACCTGTACACATCCTATATGATTCCCCCTGTAGACAGCCTTGTATCTGCTCTCCTCTCTATACCTGCATACATCCTATATGATTCTCCCTGTAGACTGCCTTGTATCTGCTCTCAATATACCTGTACACATCCTATATGATTCCCCCTGTAGATTGCCTTGTATCTGCTCTCCTCTCTATATACCTGTACACATCCTATATGATTACCCCTGCAGACTGCCTTGTATCTGCTCTCCTCTCTATACCTGTTCACATCCTATATGATTCTCCTTGTAGACTGCCTTGTATCTGCTCTCCTCTCTATACCTGTACACATCCTATATGATTCCCCCTATAGACTGCCTTGTATCTGCTCTCCTCTATTTACCTGTACACATCCTATATGATTCCCCCTGTAGACTGCCTTGTATCTGCTCTCCTCTCTATACCTGTACACATCCTATATGATTCTCCCTGTAGACTGCCTTGTATCTGCTCTCCTCTATTTACCTTAACACATCCTAAATGATTCCCCCTGTAGACTACTGCCTTGTATCTCCTCTCCTCTCTATACCTGTACACATCCTATATGATCCCCCTGTAGACTGCCTTGTATCTGCTCTCTCTATACCTGTACACATCCTATATGATTCCCCCTGTAGACTGCCTTGTATTTTCTCTCCTCTCTATACCTGTACACATCCTATATGATTCTCCCTGTAGACTGCCTTGTATATGCTCTCCTCTATTTACCTTAACACATCCTAAATGATTCCCCCTGTAGACTACTGCCTTGTATCTCCTCTCCTCTCTATACCTGTACACATCCTATATGATCCCCCTGTAGACTGCCTTGTATCTGCTCTCCTCTCTATACCTGTACACATTCTATATGATTCCCCCTGTAGACTGCCTTGTATTTTCTCCCCTCTCTATACCTGTACACATCCTATATGATTCCCCCTGTAGACTGCCTTGTATCTGCTCTCCTCTCTATACCTGTACACATCCTATATGATTCTCCCTGTAGACTGCCTTGTATATGCTCTCCTCTATTTACCTTAACACATCCTAAATGATTCCCCCTGTAGACTACTGCCTTGTATCTCCTCTCCTCTCTATACCTGTACACATCCTATATGATCCCCCTGTAGACTGCCTTGTATCTGCTCTCCTCTCTATACCTGTACACATCCTATATGATTCTCCCTGTAGACTGCCTTGTATTTTCTCTCCTCTCTATACCTGTACACATCCTATATGATTCTCCCTGTAGACTGCCTTGTATCTACTCTCCTTTCTATACCTGTACACATCCTATATGATTCCCCTGTAGACTACCTTGTATCTGCTCTCCTCTCTATACCTGTACACATCCTATATGATTCTCCCTGTAGACTGCCTTGTATCTGCTCTCCTCTCTATACCTGTACACATCCTATATGATTCTCCCTGTAGACTGCCTTGTATCTGCTCTCCTCTCTATACCTGTACACATCCTATATGATTCTCCCTGTAGACTGCCTTGTATCTACTCTCCTTTCTATACCTGTACACATCCTATATGATTCCCCTGTAGACTACCTTGTATCTGCTCTCCTCTCTATACCTGTACACATCCTATATGATTCTCCCTGTAGACTGCCTTGTATCTGCTCTCCTCTATATACCTGTACACATCCTATATGATTCCCCCTGTAGACTGCCTTGTATCTGCTCTCCTCTCTATACATGTACACATCCTATATGATTCTCCCTGTAGACTGCCTTGTATCTGCTCTCCTCTCTATACCTGTACAGATCCTATATGATTCCCCTGTAGACTGCCTTGTATCTACTCTCCTCTCTATACCTGTACACATCCTATATGATTCCCCCTATAGACTGCCTTGTATCTGCTCTCCTCAATACACCTGTACACATCCTATATGATGTTCCCTGTAGACTGCCTTGTATCTGCTCTCCTCTCTATACCTGTACACATGCTATGATCCTCCCTGTAGACTACTTTTTATCTCCTCTCTATATACCTGTACACATCCTATATGATCCCCCTGTAGACTGCCTTGTATCTGCTCTCCTCTCTATACCTGTACACATCCTATATGATTCCCCCTGTAGACTGCCTTGTATTTTCTCTCCTCTATACCTGTACACATCCTATATGATTCCCCCTGTAGACTGCTTTGTATCTGCTCTCCTCTCTATACCTGTACACATCCTATATGATTCTCCCTGTAGACTGCCTTGTATATGCTCTCCTCTATTTACCTTAACACATCCTAAATGATTCCCCCTGTAGACTGCCTTGTATCTCCTCTCCTCTCTATACCTGTACACATCCTATATGATTCTCCCTGTAGACTGCCTTGTATCTGCTCTCCTCTCTATACCTGTACACATCCTATATGATTCCCCTGTAGACTGCCTTGTATCTACTCTCCTCTCTATACCTGTACACATCCTATATGATTCCCCCTATAGACTGCCTTGTATCTGCTCTCCTCAATACACCTGTACACATCCTGTATGATTCCCCTGTAGACTGCCTTGTATCTGATCTCCTCTCTATATACCTGTACACATCCTATATGATTCCCCCTATAGACTGCCTTGTATCTGCTCTCTTCTCTATACCTGTACACATCCTATATGGTTCTCCCTGTAGAATGCCTTGTATCTGCTCTCCTCTCTATGCCTGTACACATCTTATATGATCCCCCTGTAGACTGCCTTGTATCTGCTCTCCTCTATATACCTGTACACATCCTATATGATTCCCCTTGTAGACTGCCTTGTATCTGCTCTCTTCTATATACTTGTACACATCCTATATGATCCCCCTGTAGACTGCCTTGTATCTGCTCGCCTCTCTATACCTGTACACATCCTATATGATTCCCCTTGTAGACTGCCTTGTATCTGCTCTCCTCTCTATACCTGTACACATCCTATATGATCCCCCTGTAGACTGCCTTGTATCTGCTCTCCTCTCTATACCTGTACACATCCTATATGATTCCCCCTGTAGACTGCCTTGTATCTGCTCTCCTCTCTATACCTGTACACATCATATATGGTTCTCCCTGTAGACTGCCTTGTATCTGCTTTCCTCTATATACCTGTACACATCATATATGGTTCTCCCTGTAGACTGCCTTGTATCTGCTCTCCTCTCTATACCTGTACACATCCTATATGATTCCCCCTGTAGACTGCCTTGTATCTGCTCTCCTCTCGATACCTGTACACATCCTATATGATCCCCCTGTAGACTGCCTTGTATCTGCTCTCCTCTCTATACCTGTACACATCATATATGGTTCTCCCTGTAGACTGCCTTGTATCTGCTCTCCTCTCTATACCTGTATACATCATATATGGTTCTCCCTGTAGACTGCCTTGTATCTGCTCTCCTCTCTATACCTGTACACATCCTATACGATTCCCCCTGTAGACTGCCTTGTATCTGCTCTCCTCTCTATACCTGTACACATCCTATATGATTCCCCCTGTAGACTGCCTTGTATCTGCTCTCCTCTCGATACCTGTACACATCCTATATGATCCCCCTGTAGACTGCCTTGTATATGCTCTCCTCTCTATACCTGTACACATCATATATGGTTCTCCCTGTAGACTGCCTTGTATCTGCTCTCCTCTCTATACCTGTATACATCATATATGGTTCTCCCTGTAGACTGCCTTGTATCTGCTCTCCTCTCTATACCTGTACACATCCTATACGATTCCCCCTGTAGACTGCCTTGTATCTGCTCTCCTCTCTATCTCCAGCCTGTGTGATCTGTCCTCCAGGGATTTTATGCCGCCCCCCCTGTCCTCAGGTTGTTTGTGGTATTACAACTTAGCTCCATTACCTTCATTGTTACCAAGCTGTAATACCCCACACAGCCTGAGCACAGGGGTAGCGCTGTTTTTCTAATCCCGGTACATTTTGCTTCCACTTGCGCCCTCACTTTCTGTTCCTTACAGGGTCCCTCGGAAGACGCGTCTGAGCGGAGATAACAGACTTTAACCTCCAGGACGCTCGTAGACAGAGGCCGATGCGGTTACAAGAATCCATCTTGGCCCCTGTTGCTGCGGATACCAGTGCCTCCACGTGGACGCCGCTGCCAGGCAGCGCGGTTTTTGCACATTTAGTGTCACGATTTCACACGGACCCCGGACAGGGTCATTTTCTCGCTTTTAGTGTTTCAGACGTTTCCGCTGAGGGAACCATAAAACTGTCGGAACGTTTCCTCTCTGTAACGAACGCCTTGTATATTACTATGGCGGCCGCGCCCAGACACCTGGTCACATGATCTTCTGTCGGAGAAGGAAGAAGCTAAAGGATAATTTGTATCCATGTTCCAGGTATTGTTCAGGTTCCGCACCACATTCCGGGGACTGAAGATTCCGTTTTTTTTGCGTTGCGCCGCCGCCTCGCCGTCGTACTGATGGATTCCATTGCAAGTTTTTCTTTACATTTCATCCTTCACTGGACTGTTTGGCTTCCGGTTGCGTTTTGCTCCCATCTTCATAAAACCAGCAAATCCGGGCGGTTAAAGCGCGAGGATGGCGCCGCCATTGACTACAAGGGAGGTTTTCAGGACCAAGGAAGTTGCTATCGGAGGACCCCTTTAAACCCCTAATAAGTGTTCAGCTGTTTGTTTTATACTTTACTACAGTGGTCACCAAACTGTGGACCCTCCCAGATGCTGCAAAACTACAACTCCCAGCATGCCCGTACAGCCAACGGCTGTCCGGACATGCTGGGAGTTGTAGTTTTGCAACAGCTGGAGGCATGGACTATGCTTGTATTAATAAGTCTATGCCAGTGTCTTCCAACTAAGGCACCTCCAGCTGTTGCAAAACTACAAGTCCCCACCTCCAGAGGATCCGCACTGTCCCTGAAAGGTAAATCAAGACTTTCCTCTCACCAGCCTTTGGCTGTCCGGGCATGCTGGGAGTTGTAGTTTTGCAGCAGGTGGAGGCCCACAGTTAGAGATTGCTGCTGTAGCTCTCCAGCCGTTGCAAAACTACACTACCCAGCATACTCAGATGGCTGGACCAGGCATGCTGGGAGTTGTAGTTTTGCAACATTTTGATGCAAGTCCTATGCCAGTCTGCTGTATTTATGAGCTGGGTGCTGCCCCCCTCAGGTCGGTGTATGCGGTGCCAGGGGGGGGGGGGGACCCCGTCCTCATAAACGCAGCAGAATTTGGGGTCCACGGTTTCATTTCTATTAATCAAAATGTCTTGCGCCATTTCGGCTGCTAGAAGAGGAGGCCGACGCATAGGATGACTCTTCCATCCAGGGGTTTCCAGGATTACAAAAACAGCGCCCCCTTATGTCCTCAGGTTGTGTGCGGTATTGCAGCTTAGTTCCATTAAAGTAAATTTAGCCGAATTGTAATACTGCACACGACCTGAACACAGAGGGGGCGCTGTTTTGTTTTATTATTCCTTAATAATCCTTCTATATAGATGGTTAAAGGCGTTATCCATGATTGGAAAAATAGAGCTCCAAATAAAAAAAACAGCGCCCTCCTATCCTCAGGTTGTGTGCGGTATTACAATGTGGCTCCATTCACTTCAATGGAACTGAGCTGCAATACTGCACACAACCTCAGCATGAGGGGGCGCTGTTTTTTTTTTTTTTTCTTCTTTCTTTAATAAGTTCTGTTTTCTAATCCTAGATATCCCTTTTAATTAACCCTATAAAGTATTGCGGTGGACAGTACGGCCGTATTTGCGCCAATGTTCAGCCGTCATGTGTTCCATGTTATACTCAGTATTGTTCTGTCTTTTTTTGTTACGTTGTTGCCATTGTTATAAAATTATTGGTTCGGCTCTAATGAATGTTGAGTGAGGGGTCGGGGGTCTCCTTTATGGTTCTGGCCATGCGTCCGGCTTGTTCCTATAGACGCGCAAAAGAGTCGAGTAGGTGTTCGCCCGGTTCCCAGCCCTTGTGCCTTATTTCAGTTCTGAGCGGTCGCTCTTTGGCGCAGACCGATCCCTATCCATAGAATGTGTTCTGTAACGGCGCCCCCCTCTGTCCTTGTTGTGTGCGGTATTGCGTCTCTACACCACACAGCTGCAGGACATGTGGCCGCCATGTTTTTTTCTGTCAGTATTAAATGCACTTAATGGTTCCGTACAGTGACTGCCGGCGCTCTGTTCACACGCTGCGTTTTCTTGCAGTTGTTTTTATTCAAAGGGGCGAGAAGATATAAAGGGCGAGAAGATGTAAAGGGCGAGAAGATATAAAGGGGCGAGAAGATGTAAAGGGCGAAAAGATATAAAGGGCGAGAAGATGTAAAGGGCGAGAAGATGTAAAGGGCGAGGAGATGTAAAGGGCGAGAAGATGTAAAGGGCGAGAAGATGTAAAGGGGCGAGAAGATGTAAAGGGCGAGAAGATGTAAAGGGCGAGGAGATGTAAAGGGCGAGGAGATGTAAAGGGCGAGGAGATGTAAAGGGCGAGGAGATATAAAGGGCGAGAAGATGTAAAGGGCGAGAAGATGTAAAGGGCGAGAAGATATAAAGGGGCGAGGAGATATAAAGGGCGAGAAGATGTAAAGGGCGAGAAGATGTAAAGGGGCGAGAAGATGTAAAGGGCGAGAAGATGTAAAGGGCGAGAAGATGTAAAGGGGCGAGAAGATGTAAAGGGCGAGGAGATGTAAAGGGCGAGGAGATGTAAAGGGCGAGGAGACGTAAAGGGCGAGGAGACGTAAAGGGGCGAGGAGACGAAAAGGGCGAGGAGATGTAAAGGGGCGTCTCCCGCTCCGTCACTCCAGATAATTCTGTTCCATTATTTCTGCCGTTTCCTTAGGATTTTGTGAAAGATTCAGTTTGTGAACAGCCGACTAGGAAGGGATTTCCCCCCCAAACATTTCCCCCGCCTCCATGCATGATGATTCCACTAATATAACATATTGCAGATTTTTACTAATATGGCAGTTTCCTAACCAGGGTGCCTCCAGCTGTTGCTAAACTATAACTCCCAGCATGCCCGGACAGCAAACGGCTTTTCCGGGCATGCTGGAAGTTGTAGTTTTGCAACTCCAGGAGTGCTAGAGTTTGAAGACCACCGCACAAAAAGATGAGGGAAGCCTTAATTTACCTTTCAGGGACAGGATGGATCCTCTGGATGAGGCAGACGGATGTTCAGCTGTCTGGGCATGCTGGGAGTTGTAGTTTTTCAACAGCTGGAGACACACCAGTTAGGAAACACTGGTATATACCATAACTTTCTCCAGGGGTCTCCCGTGTAATGTTATAGTCCCGCAGAGGGTTTTATATTAAAGCGTTAGTTTGCTGCTCCGGCGGCACGAGACACTTCCCCCTGTACCCCGAGAGTCACATGATCAGACAGCCCCCGGAATGACCTATATGGGCTCTGCGAGTACCGGGAATCTGTCTGATCACGTGGGTCTCGGGGGCTACAACATTATGGGGGAGGAGTCTCCGCCGCCGGAGCAGCAGACGAACGCTTTCAGGCTCGTTCTTACGCGTTTGACCCCAGATTAGTGACATTTTGGGGGGATTTGTCCTAATCTGGTCCATAGTTTCCATTTTTGAGGTTCCACATTAAAAGGACTTGTTGTCACTTTCATGCTGCCCGAACCCTGAGTCAGTCAGCCGCGCCCAACCACCCGGCCAGTGAGAAGTCGTTGGGTCCCCAGGATGGACGGGCCGTGTGGTCCCTTATAAAGAAGCTTCCGGATGGTGAAGACGTGACAGGAAATGCTATAAATCCTCCGCCAGTCTTTTTATTCTTCTGAAATGATAAGCGGCGCCTGCGATTACGTATCATATAATGAGGTCACGTATACGCCACATTATTGTTTCGGGGGGGGGGGAGGGGCTGAGCAGATATGTTACGGTTGTTTTATACTATTTCCTGGACGTCCCCGGAGTAGATGCGACTATAGGATTAGATTTGGTCAGGATTGATGGAGCGTCGGCTGTCGCCGCATCGTTCTGTGCTGTTACAAAACTACAACTCTAGCAGCCTGTCTGCCTCCTCCAGAGGATCCCCACTGTCACTGAAATATAAATCAAGGCGTCTCTCTCATCTCAACCCTTAGTTCAGTGGTCTTCAAACTGCTCCCCTCCAGCTGTTGCAAAACTGCAACTCCCAGCATGGCTCCCGATGGCTGTCCGGCCATGCTGGGAGTTGTAGTTTTGTAAGAGCAGGCGGCATGGACTTTGTTAGTAAGTCTATGCCAGTGTTTCCCAAGCAGGGTGCCTCCAGCTATTGCAAAATGACAAGGGCCTGCCTGCCTCCTCCAGAGGATCAACACTGTCCCTGAAAGGTAAATCAAGGCTTCCCTCTCATCTCAGCAACCTTTTTGCTGTCTGGGCATGCTGGGGGTTTCAGTTTTGCAAATATTTGAGGGAAACATTGTGCTGTCACCTGAACTCCCAGGACGGATACGGCACACGCAGCACTGTGCGACCATGACCGGACCTGTGACTGAGGTGTCTAACGCACGGGTGAGAACAGAGCCTTATAGAATCCATTTTACCATCACACGGAAATACAATGTGATGCGCTGGGGGTTGGCGTCTATCATTTTTGCTGGGGACCAGTCACCTGATGCGCAGTAGGGGGCGGAGTCACCAGCCTTCACCATTGACTTGTATTTGTAAAGAAATGGCGACTGTACAGCAGATTATTTATCGTTCAGATGGGATAAGACTTCACTATCTTAGTAATAAAGCAAATATTTATAAAGCCTGGTCCTGTCTGGTTACACTTACCTGAGATCTGGGGCCCCGCGGCCGCACGTGTGACGAGAGCGACGCTTCAGGACACGAAATGGGAACCTTAAAGGGGTGCTCCAGGAAGTATGTGTGTCTGTGTGTGTGTATATAATCTCCAAAGCCCCCACGCTACCTGGATATGTTCCCTGTAAATCCTCCTGCCTGATATACAAAGCTCCTGTGGCCCCTGTTGTCTCCTCTATTCTTTTCCATCCTCTGCAGATTGAAACATTTCCCAGCAGTCACTGCTAGAGATGAGAGAACTTCCAGTGATTCGATTCGTCACTAACTTCTCGGCTCGGCGTTTACTGACTTTATCCTGTATAAATTAGTTCATCTTTCAGGTGCTCTGGTGCCTGGAGACTCTCCTAGGACTGTATCCACCTTTCCGGAGAACCTGAAAGATGAACTAATTTATACAGGATAAAGTCAGCAAACGCCGAGCCGAGAGGTTCGTGACGAATCGAATCACTGTAAGTTCTCTCATCTCTACTCACTGCCATCCAGCTCCCTCTTTCAGAGCAGCCCCCACCCTCCTGTGAGAAGAGAGATACAGTGTATGATTGGCTGAGGCTGCACCCAGCTCCCTCTCTGAGAGCAGCCCCTCCGGTTCTGTGAGCAAAGAGATTCAGCATGTGATTGGATAAGGCTGTACACACTTCTGAGCATGACTTATCAGTGCAGGTCTGTGTCTCTCAGGAGGGTGGGGGCTGCTTTCAGAGAGGGATCTGGACAGAGACAGTGGCTGGCTGGATGATGTCTTTTCTTAACTCCCTTCGTGTAGGTGACAACCGTAGAGGGGAAACTGCTCTATATAGCAAATAAATGATATTTAGACCAGTGGTCTTCAACCTGCGGAACTCCAGATGTTGCAAAACTACAACTTCCAGCATGCCCGGACAGCCATTGGCTGACAAATAGGTTGGTAAGATGGGGAAAAAAAGGCTATGGGTTTAGTTTCTATAGAGTTCCCCTTTAAAGGGATACGCCGCTGGAATATATATATAATTTATTTTTTTTGTAAATCAACTGGTACCAGAAAGTTAAACAATTGTAAATTATTTCTATTTAAAAATCTTAACCCTTCCAGTGCTTGTCAGCTGCTGTATGCTCCACAGGAAGTTCTTTTCTTTTTGAATTTCCTTTCTGTCGGACCACAGTGCTCTCTGCTGACACCTCTGTCGGGAGTAAATCCCCAATGCAAACCTCTCCTGCTCTGGACAGTTCCTGACATGGACAGAGGTGTCAGCAGAGAGCACTGTGGTTATACAGAAAGGAAATCCTCCCCCCCAAAAAAGGACTTCCTCTAGAACATACTGTACATCAGCTGATAAGTATTGGAAGGATTAAGATTTTTAAATAGAAATAATTTACAAATCTGTTTAACTTGCACAAGTTGATAAAAAAAAAAAATGTTTTCCAGAGGAGTACCCCTTTAAGGAGCAGATGCCCCTCCTCTCCCTAGAGAAGGACCGAGGAGATGACAATTGGACGTTACTGCTTCTATAAAAAGAGATCTCCTTTTTTTAAGGGGTACTCCGCCCCTAGACATCTTATCCCCTGTCCTTTGGATCGGAGTACCCCTTTAAGTTTACGTTTGTTTCTTCTGTAATATTTGGTGTTATGGGTTCAAGGCGAATCGATCACCAATACGTGTAAAGGGGCGAGAAGACTCTGGGGGGACCAGGACCTCTTCATGGGGGGGGGTCCAAGTCTGACCAACGGGGCAGGAGGCTCTCACAGCCCAAGATGTGGATTGTGCCCCAAAAGTTGAAGCCATCCCTGGAAATTCCGGCTTGGTCACCCTGGTCCAAGGTCTCCTGCGCCCCTCCCCCTAATGGGCCATTATCAGTAGTGAGATCCAGAGGTCACCTTCAGGGAAGATCCACCCATCAAGACTGGGACGGCAAAGTCTGCGGCGATAGGTTGATCCCCAGGGAGCGATACTGCCCCCATCACTGACATGGTCCCTTAGGGAATCAAATCCCTGACCCCTAAGACCAGAACTATCCTCTAGAAGTCAGTGTTTTACTCCATGTCTTGGAAACTGACTGGGAATGTATGCTAAGCCACAGTTCTCCCCATACAGCTGTTTTGGGGTTTTGCCCCTCATCCATACAGAGCAGGGTGCTGGCTGGCTAGTGGGAGCCATTTATTGGGGGGACTGAGAGTGTCCTAAAGAGGTGTGGAGACTTCTAGGCCATTAATGCCTCTTAAACAAATGATATGCAAATCAGCTGTTATAACACTTTTTCTAGGCAGCTTTCTCCTCAGTGATTCACTCTAACAAGGTGTCTTGGAAACTGACAGGGAATGTATGCAAAGACAGAGATCTCTCACTAGCCGACCAGCACCCAACTCTGTTCTAAATAAACCGCTGTCTACAGATGGGTATTCTTTCCTTTTGGAGAGTTTTCTGGCTTGGCATACATTCCCAGTCAGTTTCCAAGACATCTAGTTGGAGTAAAACATAGGATGTAGTAGATAGTATGAGAGCTGCTTTGCATAAACTGTCTTCCGATTGGTGCGTTAAGGGAGGACTCTGGGATAGAAAAACATATACCCTATCCTAAGGGTGGGGGCAAGTGTCATATTGGGGGAGGGGCCTGACTGTTGGGGGCCCGGACTTTCCTTCTAAATGGAGCGTGTCCACCATAGCACGAGGCAATGGCCGCCACGTCCCCTCCATGTATCTCTATGGGTACGCTGGAGATCCATTGGTGCAGCGCTCCGGCTCTCCCATAGAGACACATTAAGGAGATGTGGCGGCCATTGCTTCATGCTGCGGTGGAGCCGGGGCCCCATACTGGAGGTTTCTGGGAGTTCCAGTGGTCGGACCCCCTCCGATCTGACACTTATCCCCTATCCTTAGTATGGGGGACATGTTTGTCTATCCTGGAGATCTCCTCTGTAGGAGATCTGCGGGGGATAAGTGTCTGATCGTGGGGGGGGGGGGGGGTCCGACTGCTGGGACCCCCCGCAATCTCCTGTATGGGGTCCAGGCATTGCCATGACCCCCCCCCATACAGCTCTATGAGAGGTGCGGAAGCACAAACGCTGCATCTTCACCTCTCCCATAGAGATACATGGAGGGGACGTCGGCCGCGACGTTATGCAGAGCCAGGGCCCCGTACAGAAGATCGCGGGGGTCCCAGCATTCGGACACTTATCCCCTATCCTGTTATACACTGCAGATCTCCTTTAATGGCCTAGAATTCTGTACACATCTTTGTGACAGGCTCCTTAACCCCTTCCGCTATAGCACGTATGTATACGCCCCAGCACCCGACACGTACGCGCGCTGGGAGGTATTCATATGTCCTAGTGATCTCCTGCACTGCTGCGGGACCTGGACTCAGGACCGGCAGGGAGAGAAGTGGGCGGTGCTCTCTGGGCAGAGGATAGGTGGGGGGGGGGGGGGGCAGCGGCAGTGGTGGTTGGACAAGGGAGGACCCCAGGACAGGCAGGGAGAGAAGCGGGGGCGGTGGTCTCTGGCCCCGCAAAAGCTGCTGCAGTTCATTAATTTAAAGCGCCCACTTTATATCCTTGTTCTGCAGCAGCTTCTGCGGGGCCGTTGGGGGCGGGGGGAGAAATAGCCGATAACTTATACCGGAATATTGGTATAAATTGTCGCTATCGGCCTGAAAGGTCACAGATTATGGTATCGGCCCTAAAAAATCAATATCTGTCGATCCCTAATAAAAATATTTTCCCTTCCAGTACTTCTAAGCTGCTGTATGTTCCACAGGAAGTTGTGTAGTTCTTTCCAGTCTGACCACAGTGCTCTCTGCTGACACCACTGTCCATGTCAGGAACTGTCCAGAGTAGGAACAAATCCCCATAGAAAACCTCTCCTGATACTGCACGATGAGTATTATAGTCACATATAAACAATGTAGGAGGATTCTGAGGGTGATGGCGTATCTAGAGGGGTCCCCGGTGGTGGTGTATGTAGAGGGGTCCCCGGTGGTGGTGTATGTAGAGGGGTCCCCGGTGGTGGCGTATGTAGAGGGGTCCCCGGTGGTGGCGTATGTAGAGGGGTCCCCGGTGGTGGCGTATGTAGAGGGGTCCCCAGTGGTGGCGTATGTAGAGGGGTCCCCAGTGGTGGTGTATGTAGAGGGGTCCCCTGTAGTCACATGTATGTAGAGGGGTCCCCAGTGGTGGAGTATGTAGAGGGGTCCCCTGTAGTCACATATATGGAGGGGTCCCCGGTGGTGGCGTATGTAGAGGGGTCCCCGGTGGTGGCGTATGTAGAGGGGTCCCCAGTGGTGGCGTATGTAGAGGGGTCCCCTGTAGTCACATATATGGAGGGGTCCCCAGTGGTGGCGTATGTAGAGGGGTCCCCAGTGGTGGCGTATGTAGAGGGGTCCCCAGTGGTGGCGTATGTAGAGGGGTCCCCAGTGGTGGCGTATGTAGAGGGGTCCCCTGTAGTCACATATATGGAGGGGTCCCCAGTGGTGGCGTATGTAGAGGGGTCCCCTGTAGTCATGTATATGGAGTGGTCCCCGGTGGTGGCGTATGTAGAGGGGTCCCCTGTAGTCATGTATATGGAGTGGTCCCCGGTGGTGGCGTATGTAGAGGGGTCCCCTGTAGTCACATATGTAGAGGGGTCCCCTGTAGTCACATATATGGAGGGGTCCCCAGTGGTGGCGTATGTAGAGGGGTCCCCAGTGGTGGCGTATGTAGAGGGGTCCCCTGTAGTCACATATGTAGAGGGGTCCCCAGTGGTGGCGTATGTAGAGGGGTCCCCTGTAGTCACATATATGGAGGGGTCCCCAGTGGTGGCGTATGTAGAGGGGTCCCCAGTGGTGGCGTATGTAGAGGGGTCCCCTGTAGTCACATATATGGAGGGGTCCCCAGTGGTGGCGTATGTAGAGGGGTCCCCAGTGGTGGTGTATGTAGAGGGGTCCCCAGTGGTGGCGTATGTAGAGGGGTCCCCTGTAGTCACATATATGGAGGGGTCCCCGGTGGTGGCGTATGTAGAGGGGTCCCCTGTAGTCACATATGTAGAGGGGTCCCCGGTGGCGGCGTATGTAGAGGGGTCCCCTGTAGTCACATATATGGAGGGGTCCCCAGTGGTGGCGTATGTAGAGGGGTCCCCAGTGGTGGCGTATGTAGAGGGGTCCCCTGTAGTCACATATATGGATATAAGGAAAATAGTTTACCAGCAGAGTACCCCTTTACAGTGCAACTCCGATGATGTGGCAGGATGTATGATTGATGTCCCACAAGTCCTGAGCAAGTTGGGGTTTAGAGAAGATGGTCACCTGATACACAGGATATAGTGCGGGAGACCGGTGCAGGGTCGCGGATTGCTATACCTACCTGCAGGCCGGAGCCCGATCCCCCCATGGTCCCCCTATTCCAGTGCGGACTTGCTGAGACGTCGACTATAACTGTGTATGGAAATAGAGGCTGTTCCCTTACGGACCCCTTCCCTGGTCCCACTTTATTATGGATCTCTAAATGACCCAACGATTCCCAATATTTCTTCAGAAACCCCTCCACCCTCTTATCCATGGATCTATTTTAGCAGTGGTCTCCAAACTGTGGCCCCCCAGCTGTTACAAAACTACAACTCCCAGCAGGCTGGAATTTGTAGTTTTGCAAAAAAGGAAGCCTTGATTTACCTTTCAGGGTTAGTGTGGATCCTTAGGAGAAGGCAGACAGGCATTTGGCTGTACAGGTGTGCTGGAAGGTGACATTTTTCAACAGCTGGAGGGCCACAGTTTGGAGATCACTGCACTAAGGGAAGATGTAAGAGAAAAGCCTTGTTTTACCTTTAAGGGTCAGTCAGGGTGGATCCTCTGAGGGAGGCAGACAGGCCTTTGGCTGTCTGGGTATGCTGGGAGCTGTAGTTATGGCAACAGCTGGAGCACCACAGTTAAGAGACCACTGTCTTGGAGAATGGCTATCGTTAAAGGGCCAGCTTCCCGTCCTGCTGCTTTCATGCCCCATCACGCCTATGTCCTTCAGCATTCTGTCCCGGACCAGTTGTGACCCTTTACAGTCCTCTAAGTCTTTATTCAATTCTTAGGAAATAAATCTGCCCTGAATTCTCCTCCATCCACAACAGACCGAGTGTCACAGGACGAAGCACCGGATACGGCTCTTCCCTCCTGGACTTCTGACACTTTGCTTGGAAGAACAAGGCGCAGAACCTTGGATTTTATGTAACAATTTGGGAACAAGACGAAGAAGGGGTTAAGGGGTGACACTCCGGAAAGTCTTAGGATCTCCGACTGCAGAATCAGTTGAAATGATGGGAGTGGAGAAAAAAATAAAAAAAGTGCCACAATGGAAACCCGTCGGGATATTTAAAGTGGATGTTGTTGGTCTCGGAGTTCTGACCCCATCGTCTCTCACAGGCGACCGGCGGGAATCTGAGGACTGAAGCCCCGGACCCCTATATGGAGAAATGTCCGGACCCCTCTCCTGCTGGTGGACATGACCGACTGACGGGGAGAACGCTATGAAGCCCTCCTGCAAACACGCACTACTACACCCAGCATGCCCTGTGTGCGCCCAACCACCTCTGCACCGTCACACGTATCTACCAGGTTTCAGGAAGCGCATTTCTCATCCAGGGAAAACCGACCCCTTTAACCCCTTGAGGACACGGCCAAACTTCATTTCCCCCTACAGACCCATATGATGATGATGATGTTTGTGGGACTGATTGTTCTTTGTAGGGACTTCACTTATTTCACCATAAAATCTAATTATTTGGGGGGAGAAACGTAACGAGGTTTGTTTTGATGCCGCGTATTACAATTATTACAATCACCAGGGTCAGGGACGGTTTTAGGCCTAACGTGGCCCTGGGCAAAATCAAAAGAGGTGCCCCAAAAGTCGTAATAGTGCACTAACCAGATTTGCACATTTTTGGTCACTTCAAATACCATAAAACATATCTAAAAAGCAATTGAAAAGTCCCATCAAAATTAAAATAGTCCCGAGAAAAACTACAGATCACAGCGCAAAAAATGACCTCATACATCCCCCATATACAGGAAAATAAGAGTTATAGGGATCAGAATAGTACAATTTTATATTTTTGTATAGTTCCCCCCCACATTAGGTTGGCAGTATAGTTCCCCCACCACATTAGGTTGGTAGTATAGTTCCCCCCATATTAGGTTGGCAGTATGTTCCCCCACATTAGGTTGCAGTTCCCCCTAATTAGGTTGGCAGTATGTTCCCCCATATTAGTTTTGCAGTATAGTTCCCCCACATTAGGTAGACAGTTAAGTTCCCCCACATTAGGTTGGTAGTATAGTTCCCCCCACATTAGGTTGGCAGTATAGTTCCCCCCCCCATTAGGTTGTAGTTCCCCCACATTAGGTTGGCAGTATAGTTCCCCCCCACATTAGGTTGGCAGTATAGTTCCCCCAACATTAGGTTGGCAGTATAGTTCCCCCCCCCCACATTAGGTTGGCAGTATAGTTCCCCCCCCCCCACCAACATTAGGTTGGCAGTATAGTTCCCCCCCCCCACCAACATTAGGTTGGCAGTATAGTTCCCCCCACATTAGGTAGGCAGTATAGTTCCCCCCCACATTAGGTAGGCAGTATAGTTCCCCCCCCCCCCACATTAGGTTGGCAGTATAGTTCCCCCCACATTAGGTAGGCAGTATAGTTCCCCCAACATTAGGTTGGCAGTATAGTTCCCCCCCCCCCCACATTAGGTTGGCAGTATAGTTTCCCCCCCCCCCCCCAACATTAGGTTGGCAGTATAGTTCCCCCCACATTAGGTTGGCAATATAGTTCCCCCCACATTAGGTAGGCAGTATAGTTCCCCCAACATTAGGTTGGCAGTATAGTCCCCCCCCCACATTAGGTTGGCAGTATAGTTTCCCCCCCCCCCCCCCAACATTAGGTTGGCAGTATAGTTCCCCCCACATTAGGTAGGCAGTATAGTTCCCCCCCACATTAGGTAGGCAGTATAGTTCCCCCCCCCCCCACATTAGGTTGGCAGTATAGTTCCCCCCACATTAGCTAGGCAGTATAGTTCCCCCCACATTAGGTTGGAAGTATAGTTCCCCCACATTAGGTTGGCAGTATAGTCCCCCCCCCCCCACATTAGGTTGGCAGTATAGTTCCCCCCACATTAGGTGCAGTATAGTTCCCCCCACATTAGGTAGGCAGTATAGTTCCCTCACATTAGGTTGGCAGTATGTTCCCCCACATTAGGTAGGCAGTATAGTTCCCCCACATTAGGTTGGCAGTATAGTCCCCCCCCCCACATTAGGTTGGCAGTATAGTTCCCCCCACATTAGGTGCAGTATAGTTCCCCCCACATTAGGTAGGCAGTATAGTTCCCTCACATTAGGTTGGCAGTATGTTCCCCCACATTAGGTAGGCAGTATAGTTCCCCCACATTAGGTTGGCAGTATGTCCCCCCACATTAGGTTGGCAGTATAGTTCTCCCCACATTAGGTAGGCAGTATAGTTCCCCCCCCCACATTAGGTTGGCAGTATAGTTCCCCCACATTCGGTTGGCAGTATAGTTCCCTCCCCCCCACATTAGGTTGTAGTTCCCCCCACATTAGGTTGGCAGTATAGTTCCCCCACATTAGGTTGGCAGTATGTTCCCCCACATTAGGTTGGCAGTATAGATTCCCCCCACATTAGGTTGGCAATGTGTTCCCCCACATTAGGTTGCAGTTCCCCTAATTAGGTTTGCAGTATAGTTCCCCCACATTAGGTTGGCAGTATAGTTCCCCCACATTAAGTTGGCAGTATGTTCCCCCACATTAGGTTGGCAGTATAGATCCCCCACATTAGGTTGGCAATGTGTTCCCCCACATTAGGTAGGCAGTATGTTCCCCACATTAGGTTGCAGTACCCCCCCCCCCATTAGGTTGGCAGTATAGTTCCCCACATTAGGTTGGCAGTATAGTTCCCCCACATTAGGCTGGAGTATAGTTCCCCCCACATTAGGTTACAGTTCCCCCCCCCCATTAGGTTGGCAGTATGTTCCCCCACATTAGGTTGCTGTACCCCCCCCCCATTAGGTTGGCAGTATTATGTTCCCCCACATTAGGTTGGCAGTATAGTTCCCCCACATTAGGCTGGCAGTATAGTTCCCCCCCATTAGGCTGGCAGTATAGTTCCCCCACATTAGGTTGGCAGTATGTTCCCCCACATTAGGTTGCAGTCCCTCCCCCCCAATTAGGTTGGCAGTAGGTTCCCCCACATTAGGTTGGCAGTATAGTTCCCCCCCATTAGGTGGGCAGTATAGTTCCCCCACATTAGGTTGGCAGTATAGTTCCCCCCACATTAGGTAGGCAGTATAGTTGCCCCCACATTAGGTTGGCAGTATAGTTGCCCCCACATTAGGTTGGCAGTATAGTTCCCCCCCACATTAGGTTGTAGTTTCCCCACATTAGGTAGGCAGTATAGTTCCCTCACATTAGGTTGGCAGTATGTTCCCCCACATTAGGTAGGCAGTATAGTTCCCCCCCCCCACATTAGGTTGGCAGTATAGTTCCCCCACATTCGGTTGGCAGTATAGTTCCCTCCCCCCCACATTAGGTTGTAGTTCCCCCCCACATTAGGTTGGCAGTATAGTTCCCCCACATTAGGTTGGCAGTATGTTCCCCCACATTAGGTTGGCAGTATAGATCCCCCCCACATTAGGTTGGCAATGTGTTCCCCCACATTAGGTTGCAGTTTCCCCTAATTAGGTTGGCAGTATGTTCCCCCACATTAGGTTGGCAGTATAGATCCCCCACATTAGGTTGGCAATGTGATCCCCCACATTAGGTAGGCAGTATAGTTCCCCCCACATTAGGTGCAATATAGTCCCCCACATTAGGTGCAGTACGGTTCCCCCACATTAGGTAGGCAGTATAGTTCCCCCCCACATTAGGTAGGCAGTATAGTTCCCCCACATTAGGTTGGCAGTATAGTTCCCCCACATTAGGTAGGCAGTATAGTTGCCCCCACATTAGGTTGGCAGTATAGTTGCCCCCACATTAGATTGGCAGTATAGTTCCCCCCCCCCCCACATTAGGTTGTAGTTTCCCCACATTAGGTAGGCAGTATAGTTCCCTCACATTAGGTTGGCAGTATGTTCCCCCACATTAGGTAGGCAGTATAGTTCCCCCACATTAGGTTGGCAGTATGTTCCCCCACATTAGGTTGGCAGTATAGTTCTCCCCACATTAGGTAGGCAGTATAGTTCCCCCCCCCCCCACATTAGGTTGGCAGTATAGTTCCCCCACATTCGGTTGGCAGTATAGTTCCCTCCCCCCCACATTAGGTTGTAGTTCCCCCCACATTAGGTTGGCAGTATAGTTCCCCCACATTAGGTTGGCAGTATGTTCCCCCACATTAGGTTGGCAGTATAGATTCCCCCCACATTAGGTTGGCAATGTGTTCCCCCACATTAGGTTGCAGTTCCCCCTAATTAGGTTTGCAGTATAGTTCCCCCACATTAGGTTGGCAGTATAGTTCCCCCACATTAAGTTGGCAGTATGTTCCCCCACATTAGGTTGGCAGTATAGATCCCCCACATTAGGTTGGCAATGTGTTCCCCCACATTAGGTAGGCAGTATGTTCCCCCACATTAGGTTGCAGTACCCCCCCCCCCCATTAGGTTGGCAGTATAGTTCCCCACATTAGGTTGGCAGTATAGTTCCCCCACATTAGGCTGGGAGTATAGTTCCCCCCACATTAGGTTACAGTTCCCCCCCCCCATTAGGTTGGCAGTATGTTCCCCCACATTAGGTTGCTGTACCCCCCCCCCCCCCATTAGGTTGGCAGTATTATGTTCCCCCACATTAGGTTGGCAGTATAGTTCCCCCACATTAGGCTGGCAGTATAGTTCCCCCCCCATTAGGCTGGCAGTATAGTTCCCCCACATTAGGTTGGCAGTAGTCCGGTTTCCCCACATTAGGTTGGCAGTATAGTTCCCCCCCATTAGGTGGGCAGTATAGTTCCCCCACATTAGGTTGGCAGTATAGTTCCCCCCACATTAGGTAGGCAGTATAGTTGCCCCCACATTAGGTTGGCAGTATAGTTGCCCCCACATTAGGTTGGCAGTATAGTTCCCCCCCACATTAGGTTGTAGTTTCCCCACATTAGGTAGGCAGTATAGTTCCCTCACATTAGGTTGGCAGTATGTTCCCCCACATTAGGTAGGCAGTATAGTTCCCCCCCCCACATTAGGTTGGCAGTATAGTTCCCCCACATTCGGTTGGCAGTATAGTTCCCTCCCCCCCACATTAGGTTGTAGTTCCCCCCACATTAGGTTGGCAGTATAGTTCCCCCCACATTAGGTAGGCAGTATAGTTGCCCCCACATTAGGTTGGCAGTATAGTTGCCCCCACATTAGGTTGGCAGTATAGTTCCCCCCCCACATTAGGTTGTAGTTTCCCCACATTAGGTAGGCAGTATAGTTCCCTCACATTAGGTTGGCAGTATGTTCCCCCACATTAGGTAGGCAGTATAGTTCCCCCCCCCACATTAGGTTGGCAGTATAGTTCCCCCACATTCGGTTGGCAGTATAGTTCCCTCCCCCCACATTAGGTTGTAGTTCCCCCCACATTAGGTTGGCAGTATAGTTCCCCCACATTAGGTTGGCAGTATAGATCCCCCACATTAGGTTGCAGTTTCCCCTAATTAGGTTGGCAGTATAGATCCCCCACATTAGGTTGGCAATGTGATCCCCCACATTAGGTAGGCAGTATAGATCCCCCACATTAGGTAGGCAGTATGTTCCCCCACATTAGGTTGCAGTTCCCCCTAATTAGGTTTGCAGTATAGTTCCCCCACATTAGGTTGGCAGTATAGTTCCCCCACATTAGGTTGGCAGTATAGTTCTCCCATATTAAGTTGGCAGTATGTTCCCCCACATTAGGTTGGCAGTATGTTCCCCCACATTAGGTTGGCAGTATAGTTCCCCCACATTAGGTTGGCAATGTGATCCCCCACATTAGGTTGGCAGTATAGATCCCCCACATTAGGTTGGCAATGTGTTCCCCCACATTAGGTAGGCAGTATGTTCCCCCACATTAGGTTGCAGTACCCCCCCCCCATTAGGTTGGCAGTATAGTTCCCCCCACATTAGGTTACAGTCCCCCCCCCCCCCATTAGGTTGGCAGTATGTTCCCCCACATTAGGTTGGCAGTATAGTTCCCCCCATTAGGCTGGCAGTATACTTCCCCCACATTAGGTTGGCAGTATGTTCCCCCACATTAGGTTGCAGTCCCCCCCCCCTCCCCCAATTAGGTTGGCAGTAGGTTCCCCCACATTAGGTTGGCAGTATAGTTCCCCCACATTAGGTTGGCAGTATAGTTCCCCCCACATTAGGTTACAGTCCCCCCCCCCCCATTAGGTTGGCAGTATGTTCCCCCACATTAGGTTGGCAGTATAGTTCCCCCCATTAGGCTGGCAGTATAGTTCCCCCACATTAGGTTGGCAGTATGTTCCCCCACATTAGGTTGCAGTCCCCCCCCCCTCCCCCAATTAGGTTGGCAGTAGGTTCCCCCACATTAGGTTGGCAGTATAGTTCCCCCACATTAGGTTGGCAGTATAGTTCCCCCCATTAGGTGGGCAGTATAGTTCCCCCACATTAGGTTGGCAGTATGTTCCCCCACATTAGGTTGCAGTCCCCCCCCCCAATTAGGTTGGCAGTAGGTTCCCCCACATTAGGTTGGCAGTATAGTTCCCCCCATTAGGTGGGCAGTATAGTTCCCCCACATTAGGCTGGCAGTATAGTTCCCCCACATTAGGCTGGCAGTATAGGTCCCCCCCCCCCCAATTAGGTTGGCAGCAGGTTCCCCCACATTAGGTTAGAAGTATAGTTCCCCCACATTAGGTTGGCAGTATAGTTCCCCCACATTAGGTTGGCAGTATAGTTCCCCCACATTAGGTTGGCAGTATAGTTCCCCCACATTAGGTTGGCAGTATAGTTCCCCCACATTAGGTTGGCAGTATAGTTCCCCTCTTAATCAGTTTTGATAGCAGCCGGTACCCACAGTTGATGAAGCAAACGCAGCTCCCGCTTCATGTATGGTAAACCTGCCACTTCATCCATGTACGTTGGGGGGCGCTAAATACCAGGGCACAGTGGTGTACATGTACCTGGCGTGTCCTCTAGGGGTTAAGAACGGTTAATTTGGAACCTATTTTGGCTTTGACTTCCTTGAACCCTTACGCAGCACCTGTGCTGAACACCCTATCAGACCGGGGATACGTTTTGCATTTTTAGCCAAAACGATAAATCCCCAAAAGCTTAAACCAAATGATTAAATCACAACTCAGCGCGACTGCTGTGAATTCAGCCAAAATGAGAGGCGAGGAATGTGCGCGAAAACCTTTCCCAATCCCATTGTTGGCACCAAGTATAAGCAGGAAGCGATGACGTGACGGGTAAATTAAAGCCGTATTCTGAGATTTATATCGCTGCTTCTACCAAGAGACGTTTTGTAACAACAAATCTCTGAAGCCCCTGGCAAGGTGGCGCCCGATATGACGACGGTGCGCGGATTTATTACTGTGCCACGAAGCGACCATCGCAGCCAAAGAAGCGGATGAGGCCCATAGCGGCTAAGCAGGTCGTTCTGTTCGTGGTCACCGGACGGACAGTCACATGAACCGAGTCAAATCCTACAGCATGCAAATAACTCAGTGTTTCCAAACCAGTGTGCCTTCAGCTGTTGCAAAACTACAACTCCCAGGATGCCCGGAACGGGTATCTTGGGAGTTGTAGTCTTGCAACAGCTGCAGGCACACTGGTTTGGAAACACTGAGTTATATGTATGCTGTAGGATTTGACTCAGGTACTGAGGAAAAAAGAAATTAGTGCAAAATGAAAATTGGTCCGGTCATTAACCTGTAAGAGACGCGGAGGCACCAATGTCCTTGGCTTATACTTTTTTTTTAAATTATAAATAAAAAAGTTCCATCAAAACTGAAATGGTACCGATAACTAGAGATGAGCGAAGTTACAGTGATTCGATACGTCACGAACTTCTCGGCTCGGCAGTTGATGACTTTATCCTGTATAAATTAGTTCATCTTTCCGGTGCTCCCGGTGGCTGGAAAAGATGGATCCAGTCCTAGGAGACTCTCCAGCCACCAAAGATTAACTAATTTATACAGGATAAAGTCATCAACTGCCGAGCCGAGAAGTTTGTGATGAATTGAATTATTGTAACTACACTGCGCAAAAAATGACCCTCCTACAGCTCCATACACGGGAAAAATAAAAGCAATTTAGGGGGCAGTCTTTATTGTGAGTGGCAGCAAGTTTACTTAAAGGGATTGTCCAGAATTAGAAAACCAGAGCTAACTTCTTTGAAACACCTGTCCTCATGTTGTGTTATTACAAATGGTCTCCATTCACTTCCATGAAACTGAGCTGCAACAACCCAAGGACAGGGCTGGCGCTGTTGTTGGAAGAAATTAGCTCTGGTTTTCTAATTTTAGGTAACCCCTTTAAGGCTGGCGTATCAGTGTGCCATTTTTGGTAACTCCCCACAGCCACCGCTACCATTCATCGTCTATAAGGCTTCCTAACAAAGGATGGCATAGTCAGACGCCCCATAGAGAATGAATGGGAGCAGTGGCCGAGCGCGTGCACTGACTCTCCCTTTACTCAGGAGACATGTGACCTCCCTTAACAATTGGTGGTTGCCATCAGTGGTCAGATCGCCACCAGTCAAGCTAGGTATTCTCTAGGACAGAGTTTCCCAACCAGGGTGGCTCCAGGTGTTGAAAAATTACAACTCCCAGCATGCCCGGACGGCCAGTTTAAAGGGGTACTCCGGTGAAATTATTATTATTATTTTTATTTTTTTTAAATCGACTGGAGCCAGAAATTTAAACAGATTTGTAAATTACTTCTATTTAAAAATATTAATCCTTCCAGTACTTATTAGCTGCTGAATACTACAGAGGAAATGCTTTTCTTTTTGGAACACAGAGCTCTCTGCTGACATCTCTGTCCATTTTAGGAACTGTCCAGAGAGCACTGTGCTCATGATGTCAGCAGAGAGCTCTGTGTTTCAAACGGAAAAGAATTTCCTCTGTAGTATTCAGCAGCTAATAAGTACAGGAAGGATTAAGATTTTTTAATAGAAGTAATTTACAAATATGTTTACATTTCTGGCACCAGTTGATTTAAAAAAAGTTTTTCACCGGAGTACCCCTTTAAAGACTACTGCACTAAGGGATGAGATTAGAGGGAAGCCTTGCTTTGCCTTTCAGGGACAGTGTGGATCACAGCTGGGGACATGCTGCTCTAGCCTGTGAATAGGGGATCATTTTTTATCTTACAAACTATGGCCCTTGGTAACTCCCCCTGAAATATATATAAAAAAGTACTTGAAGGTGCGCAAAATCCACACAAACCAACCTAACTTCACAAATTACCTGAAATATTTTAAAACTAAAATCTATTCCATATATAAAATTATAATTTAAAAGATAATTGGCAAGGAGTGGTTTGCTTAATTTAGGCAACTTAAAAAAAAATTAATATATATATATATATATATATATATATATATATATTTATTAATAAATAAATCATTTATATTAATGATTATTATATAATCATTAATATAATAATATTGGCCCTGCCACCAGGCCTCTGTTGTAATTTGGCGCCATTTACACCATTTGTACTGTGGAATAAAGTGCAATGAAAAGTGAAGAGAAAAAATGGTGCAGAATATGCACACACAGGCCACGCCCCTTTTTCCAATATTGGCGAGTATAGTGCAAAGTGTTATTTATTTCAAAAAGTGTAAAACAGCATGTGAAACTTTTCTACCAACTTTTGCACAAAATGCAAAAAAAATAAAGAAAGAAAACCACCACACACGAGGAGGGAGACCGTGCCCTGTGTAATACGTCCGGCCCCTGGGGCCCCTGTACCCAATAAACATTCACTGCAGATAGTTTGTAAAATACTAGAAAAAAAACAAACTGTTTATTTATGTTTTCACATAAAATACAAACGTAAAAAATAAAACAGCAAAATTCAATCCTCTACTTTATACATTTTACTATTTACACGTAGTCATCTGAAAGTGCTCCTGTTCCCGTGAAATAACATCTTGTAAATCACAAAAATATCTTTATCCAACATGTACAACCCCCAATTATAAAGTATGCTGCAAATAGAACAAGAAAAGATGAGAAACCATGTAATGTCTTATACTAGAGAAGTTACCGGACCCCTCCGCCTCCTCTCCTGCGCTGGTCACTCACTTCCCTGGTGAAATCCCAACATATACCATAGGGAAGAGATGGCCTCGGTGGGTTTGTTTAGTTTTTGTCTTTTTTGCTTCACTGAAAGATACTGCTTCTAGTAAGGGTTTACTGTCTCCCTGCAGTCCTGGGTTTTGCACAGCATTGCCTATTGCTGCTGTAGGTATAAAGGAAAATATTTATTAGAAGCTGCTGTATGTAGGAAGTAAAAATTCTTACAGCAGCTTCTATTAAATGTTTTGCACCCCAGCTACAGTAACTTCTAGAAAGTGTTTTACATCCTTCTAAAAGTCACTTCTAGTAAGGGTTTTCCTTCCTACTGACAACAGCTTCTAGCAAATGTTTTACTTACTGCTAAAGCTACTGTAGGTAGAAAGTAAAACACCTACTAGAAGCTGCTTTAGGTCGGAAGTAAAACACTTACTAGAAGCTGCTGCTGGTAGGAAGTAAAACACTTACTAGAAGCTGCTGCTGGTAGGAAGTAAAACACTTACTAAACGCTGCTGTTGGTAGGAAGTAAAACACTTACTAGAAGCTGCTTTAGGTCGGAAGTAAAACACTTACTGGAAGCTGCTTTAGGATCGGAAGTAAAACACCTACTAGAAGCTGCTTTAGGTCGGAAGTAAAAGACTTACTAGAAGCTGCTTTAGGATCGGAAGTAAAACACTTACTAGAAGCTGCTTTAGGATCGGAAGTAAAACACCTACTAGAAGCTGCTTTAGGTCGGAAGTAAAACACCTACTAGAAGCTGCTTTAGGTCGGAAGTAAAACACCTACTAGAAGCTGCTTTAGGTCGGAAGTAAAACACCTACTAGAAGCTGCTTTAGGTCGGAAGTAAAACACCTACTAGAAGCTGCTTTAGGATCGGAAGTAAAACACTTACTAGACGCTGCTGTTGGTAGGAAGTAAAACACTTACTAGAAGCTGCTTTAGGTCGGAAGTAAAACACTTACTAGAAGCTGCTGTTGGTAGGAAGTAAAACACTTACTAGAAGCTGCTTTAGGTCAGAAGTAAAACACGTACTAGAAGCTGCTGTTGGTAGGAAGTAAAACACTTACTAGAAGCTGCTTTAGGTTGGAAGTAAAACACTTACTAGAAGCTGCTGTTGGTAGGAAGTAAAACACTTACTAGAAGCTGCTTTAGGTCAGAAGTAAAACACTTACTAGAAGCTGCTTTATGTCGGAAGTAAAACACTTACTAGATGCTGCTGTTGGTAGGAAGTAAAACACTTACTAGAAGCTGCTGTTGGTAGGAAGTAAAACACGTACTAGAAGCTGCTTTAGGTCAGAAGTAAAACACTTACTAGATGCTGCTGTTGGTAGGAAGTAAAACACTTACTAGAAGCTGCTTTAGGTCAGAAGTACAACACGTACTAGAAGCTGCTTTAGGTCAGAAGTACAACACGTACTAGAAGCTGCTGTTGGTGGGAAGTTAAGCACTTACTGGAAGCTATGCATGTCTCTCTCAGTTCCCATCTCCTCCTCCCTCCTATGGGCAGCTGTAACCTCATCTGTCAGCAAAGCGAATTGTATCAGTTAAGGCTGGGTTCACATCACGTTTTTCCCCATACGGGACTGCATACGACTGGGGGGAGCTAAAAACTTGCGCTCCCGTATCCCTGCCACATGCGGTCCCGTATATAATTAATTTCAATGAGCCGACCGGAGTGAACCAGTCGGCTCATTTTTTCCCCATATGCGGTTTTCTACCAGACCTAAAACCGTAGTTAACCACTCCCCCAGCTGTATGCGATCCCGTATAGGGAAAAACGTGATGTGAACCCAGCCTAATCCAGAATGAGAGAACAGTGCAGGCAGCAGGGGGTAGAGGCGGAGAATCTTATCGTAGTAGAGTTTATCATTTTCACTTACACTATCGATCCATGGAAAATTGTTTACAATTAGAGGAACACTAAGTATACAGTCCTAAATCATCTCTAACATAAAAAGAATGTCCAGAAATGAGGGAGAAGGACACGTTCACCCATGTGCTATTAGTGTAGAGGAAATAAATGCATGAGAACTAAACAAATACAAAACAAAAACACAATGCCATAGAGAGCCAATAGATTTCTGCCTTCATTTAAGACTATGCAAATCCACAATTGTACTTTAGGGTTACTGATCCCGAGGGGTAGCGTGGCCCATGTGACCCTTCAATAACAAGTGCCGCATCAAGGCTTAAAAAAAAACTAAACAAAAAAAACTTTCCTTAAGGATATATGGAGCCTATAGAGTGGATTATTCCAGTGACTGTATAGACCAAACAAAAATCCAAAAATCAGAGGACATGACATTTAAAAAAGGAGCTATTCCAAGATTAAAAGTTACTGCCTATTCACAGGATAGGTGACAGTTAACCAAAAGCTGACACCCCCCCCCCTGCCCCCACCGATCAGTGTGCACGCTCGGCCACCACTCCCATTCAAACTCTATGAGGCTTCCTAACATTGCCGAGCTCAGTGCATGGCAATGTCCAGAAGCCCCATAGAGAATGAATGGAAGTGGAGGCTGAGCCTGTGCAATGACTCTTTACTCAAGAGAAATGCCATGGTTGATCCCAACCAATCAGGCTAGTTATTCTCTATCCCAGTGTTCACAACCAGTGTGTGCCTCCAGCTGTGGCAAAACTACAACTCCCAGCAAGACCGGACAGCCATTGTAGTTTTGCAACAGCGGGAGGCATCCTGGTTGGAAAACACTGCTTTATCCTATAAACAGGGCATAACTTTTAATCTTGGGATCATCCCCGTTAGGGACTATTAGGCAACTATTATTTTTATTGTAAAACGGTGGAGACGGCGGGTTATTACAGTCGTGATAAACCATTGGCCGTCACCTAGTACAGAAATATTTAGCATTATAGGAATTCATACTGATAACCTGAAAAATTATTAGAAAAACAGTGACCGGACTGAGCGCGTCCAGTATTAGTGTTATCTTCAGCGCGTCCACAATGATTCATGGCCGACTATACAGGCACATAATGGGTTAACCATCCCGACCAATAATTCTCCAACAACGCCGACCACCCACAGGGCTGACCAGATTTTTTTTTTTTTAACCAATGCCCGAGCGGCCGAATGACCAACATCCCGGAGAACACATGAAACCCGTCATCTCTTATTGCTCTTATTTTTAGGAAAACTCAACATCAACATTATCTAAATGATTCGAAACAACTAAAACGAAAAATTAAAGGCCGTGCGGGCAGCGAGAATTGTACGTAAATCACTTAGAAACTTATTGCTGTTCTGATTAATTCCAGATGAAGAAATTACGTCCCCTTTAACCCATGAGCTGGTTCCTGTAGCCAACCCAAAAATATTTAGATTATTAAAGGGGTACACGGATTTTTTATTTTTATTTAATCCGCTGGTGGCAGAAAGTTCTACAGATTTGTAAATTACTTCCATATAAAAATCTTAATCCTTCCAGTACTTATCAGCTGCTGTATGCTCCACAGGAAGTTGTGTAGTTCTTTCCAGTCTGACCACAGTGCTCTCTGCTGACACCTCTGTCCAGAGCAGGAGCAAATCCCCATAACAAACCTCTCCTGCTCTGGACAGTTCCTGACATGGACAGAGATGGCAGCAGAGAGCACTGTGCTCTGACTGGAAAGAACTACACAACTTCCTGTGAAGCATACAGCAGCTAAGTACTGGAAGGGTTAAGATTTTTATACAGACGTAATTTACATATCTGTAGAACTTACTGCCACCGGTTGATTAAAAAATAATTTCCTGCGGAGTACCCCTTTATATAGATTGGTGCCCCCCGATCACACACCTCCTTACAGTTTGATACATCCCCCTTTCCTGGGATATGAGGGATAAAGGGGTACTCCATCGGCCACCATTTAGTTCCGAACGCTGTGCAGGTTGGCCACGCCCCCTCGTGTCATGCCCCTTCCCATAGACTTGTATTGAGGGGGCGTGGCCTGATGGCACAAGGGGGCGTGGCCAATCCCCGGAGCGCACGCACACAGCGTTGGGAACTAAATGTTCCGAACACAGCCGGAAGGCTGGCCAGTGGAGTACCCCTTTAATAGTTAGACAATTCAGGGAATGAGTCAGATGGGCGTGAAATTAATTTTAATAACGGGAGGGACTGATAATGGGCGGGATTATACAGTTAGGGGGTGTGTATTAGGCAGACACGCCCCTCAATGAATAACATTCACACACCCTGACTGTATAATCCCACCCATCACCTGATGGTCACGCCCACCTGACCACACCCTGAAGTGTCAAACGATAAACCCTAATATCTCAGGAACTGGAGGGCATATCCGGAAACTGTAAGAAGGTGTGTGATTGGGGGCACTAGGCCTTCTCATTTTTGGGTTGACCACAGGTCCTCCTTTAGGCAGCCAATGGATATATTTCTACCGATCCCTACACTCATATAACCATTCAGCTCATGTGTTTGGAACAGGGAGAGGTAAGCCGCTGCTAGACACCTCCACCACTCACAATTCTGATTGACGGATGCAGAGGACCCACTAATAACAGGGAGTGAGATCCGATCTTACAATAGGGATCGGGACGTATATTTGTGCAGTAAACTGATTTACGTACAATTTTTTGCGCCCGGTAAACCCCTTTTAGTAACTTTGCATAGAGTCTCGGAATACTTCTCTGTCTACAGCTCCTGTAGCGCCTGGTCATGCAGCCATGTTGCTGTATCAATGCTGCACATTTGTATCTAACCTAATAAACGTTACGGGATAAAAAAAAAAAAAGAAACGGGGGAACGGTGAAAGGGAGTGTATGACTGCGGGACGATACAGTTTATAGTCGGCCATCTTGGAAAGACCGAATTCTGCAGAGGAGCTGTATACAGAAACACTTCAACCTCCTAAAGTCTACAGGAATGTTTCCCAAGCAGGGTGCCTCAAGCTGTTGCAAAACTACAACTCCCAGCATGCCCAGACAGCCAACGGCTGTCTGGGCATGCTGGGAGTTGTAGTTTTGCAGCAGCTGATTAGCCGCAGTTTAAAAGATTACTGCACTAAAGGATAAGATTAGGGGGAAGCCTTGATTTGTATTTTAGGGACAGTGTAAATCCTCTGGAAGAGGCAGACACACACAGCTGGTAGCTCCCTGATTGGGAAACACTGGTCTACAGTATTGTAGAGGTCGATTAGTGCCTAAAGCTAAACATTAGCGCAAAGTGTCGCCTTAAACATCTTGTCATAATTATTTTTTTGCAGTTTTATACGTTTTACTCCCGTCCGAAAATATAAACTTGCACTTCCTGATGCTCCAGTGTCATCGTATCGCTTTGCGCCCCGTGCACTGCATCTACATCTCTCTATACACATCTGATAGGGCTCCCGACCCCCAACTTTACTTCACAGCTATAGAACACAAGACCGGTCGCTGCCAGAGGAAGAAGTGGCACTAACTGGGTTTAGATTTATAATGGAGATCAATAAGTTCTATCATTTTCGTGACTTATTTTTTTATTGCTGGCCGTATTCTCAGGATATCCCATTAATATCTAAATTGTGGGGTTCCGGAATCCCGCATCTGGATCAGCTCTCTCACCGCATACAAAGAGCAGGGAGCAGACAGCGCCATATGTTGTGAAGTGGCCATGCTGAGGTACTGCATCTCTGATTGAGCTGCATTAACCCAAAATGGCCACTACACAGTGCACGGCGCTGTTTGTTTCTGTCTCCATTGGGTGTTATGGGCCCCTTCTGGTTACCTGGGGTGTCAAACGTCCCGATCAGATATTGATGCCCTAACCTGAGAACAGGCCAACAGTACCAAAGTCATAGAAGCCCCCTTTAAACTTTTAAGGCTGTGTTTGGTGAAGCAGGAGATTTGGAGCTCTATATACCGCGAATAAGCAAATTTTTTTTAAAGGAATTATTAAAAATACCAAAAAAAATAAAAATAAAAAAAGCATTCGTAAACATTATCCAATATAGTCTTAAAGGGGTACTCCGCTGCTCAGCGTTTGGAACAAACTGTTCCGAACACTGGAGCTGGCAGCTCGTGACGTCATAGCCCCCCGTCCCCTTTATGATGTCACGCCCCGCCCCTCAATGCAAGTCTATGGGAGGGGGCGTGACAGATGTCACGCCCCCTCCCATAGACTTGCATTGAGGGGGCAGGGCGTGTCATCATAAAGGGGACGGGGCTATTACGTCACGAGCTCCCGGCGCCGACTCCAGCGTTCAGAACAGTGTTTCAAATGCTGAAATGAGCAGCGGAGTACCCCTTTAAGATACAGACACATGTCTAGCACAAAATCTTAGTTCAATGCATCTTCTGTACCCCATGTCATAGCAACGAGTAAAGGGGGGGGAACCCCAAAAAAAAAAAAAACTTTATTTACAACCAGTTAGTCCGAACAAGATTCTCGCTAGAAAGTTCCATATTAAATCCATTTTCTTTTAAGGAATACTAAATGGTTATAGCTTTTCTGTAATATAAATAAGCGTCTGTACCAAAACACATAACAATGAACAGGACCGGGCGTAGAAAAATACAAAGCCGCAAACAGAATTCAGAACGTCTGGGAGGCGGTATATATATATATATTTATACGTATATACACTGGAGAGAACGCCGCCCGCACAGTTCTGCTCGTGGGAACAGGGTCCCTTTAAATCCTATGCGTGGTCATCGTGTCTCGGGGGTGGCACAATGCAAACACTTTGTGGCCACGTGAATCCCTGTGCAGACGCTGGAGATCGGATTCTTACGTCTTTTTCTTTTGTTCAGTCTGTTTCTGGAAAACAAAATTCAATGTAAGATTAGCGGGAATCTCTATATACCGGAACGGATATCGGCATCGACAACGGACATTAGAACAAATTTCCCCGACAACTGCAGATCGCACAGATGCCACGTGATCCAAAGGCAGAGACGTATTTTCCCCCAAATAGGTTGGGGAATAAAATCCCTCTCCCCTTATCTCCCTCTTCATCATTTTCTCTATTATCGGAAGTGGTGCAGGACCTGCCATGTGATGAAGGGACATCCTCACACGGGGTGAAGAAAAAGGTCCCCAACAGAGCAGAGGAGAAGGTCCCTCACCACCAACAGAGCAGAGGAGAAGGTCCCTCACCACCAACAGAGCAGAGGAGAAGGTCCCTCCCCACCAACAGAGCAGAGGAGAAGGTCCCTCACCACCAACAGAGCAGAGGAGAAGGTCCCTCACCACCAACAGAGCAGAGGAGAAGGTCCCTCACCACCAACAGAGCAGAGGAGAAGGTCCCTCACCACCAACAGAGCAGAGGAGAAGGTCCTACACCCCCAACAAAGCAGAGGAGAAGGTCCTACACCCCCAACAGAGCAGAGGAGAAGGTCCTACACCACCAACAGAGCAGAGGAGAAGGTCCCTCACCACCAACAGAGCAGAGGAGAAGGTCCCTCACCACCAACAGAGCAGAGGAGAAGGTCCTACACCCCCAACAAAGCAGAGGAGAAGGTCCTACACCCCCAACAGAGCAGAGGAGAAGGTCCTACACCACCAACAGAGCAGAGGAGAAGGTGCCTCCCCCCAACAGAGCAGAGGAGAAGGTGCCTCCCCCCAACAGAGCAGAGGAGAAGATCCCTCCCCCCAACAAAGCAGAGAAGGCCCTTCAACACCAACAGAGCAGAGGAGAAGGTGCCTCCCCACCACCAGGGCAGAGGAGAAGGTGCCTCCCCACCAACAGGGCAGAGGAGAAGGTGCCTCCCCACCAACAGGGCAGAGGAGAAGGTGCCTCCCCACCACCAGGGCAGAGGAGAAGGTGCCTCCCCACCACCAGAGCAGAGGAGAAGGTGCCTCCCCACCAACAGAGCAGAGGAGAAGGTCCTTCACCACCAACAGAGCAGAGGAGAAGGTGCCTCCCCACCAACAGAGCAGAGGAGAAGGTGCCTCCCCACCAACAGGGCAGAGGAGAAGGTCCTTCACCACCAACAGAGCAGAGGAGAAGATGCCTCCCCACCAACAGGGCAGAGGAGAAGGTCCTTCACCACCAACAGGGCAGAGGAGAAGGTGCCTCCCCACCAACAGGGCAGAGGAGAAGGTGCCTCCCCACCACCAGGGCAGAGGAGAAGGTGCCTCCCCACCAACAGAGCAGAGGAGAAGATGCCTCCCCACCACCAGAGCAGAGGAGAAGGTCCTTCACCACCAACAGAGCAGAGGAGAAGGTCCTTCACCACTAACAGATCAGAGGAGAAGATGCCTCCCCACCAACAGAGCAGAGGAGAAGGTGCCTCCCCACCAACAGGGCGGAGGTCTTTTACCTAATATTGGGGGGGTGTATTCCCTACCTAATTGTCTATCTACTGGGGGCACATTTTAATTATGAGAGAAAGTGAGGACCTTGTGTTTGACTTTTCCTCAAGGCTTCACAAAGTCTATAGCCTCCTTTGCAGTCACGTGATAAAATAATAAAACGTATCAGTAACTGGTATGGGTAAAGTGGCATCAGGACTTTCCTAATATCTTAAGACATTGCAACTAGATGCACACACCTTATGGCAATGTGTTTGCTGCATCTTCCACCAGGTATAAATGTGAAACAATCACCTCTAAACCCCACAGTTTTATGTCGTCATATCTGCTCTAAGGGGGAGATTCATCTAAACTTGTGCAGAGGAAAGGTTGACCAGTTGCCAATATTAACCAATCACATCTTTCATTTTTGAAAAGGCCTCTAAAAAACTGAACACAGAAGAGTGCGCCATCTTATTTCATTTACATACATTCTTGTTTAGATTTTATTTTTAAATAATGTGCAAGAAGAAATCAAAACTGGACATTCACAAGTGTGAATATACTGCTTAAAAGAAGTATAAAAAAACTGAACCCCCCCCCCCCCCCCTTCCCATGAATGCAGTGTGTAGACCACCGAACAAAGCTGTGGCTGACAGGCCCCCTCTAAGCATCTCTATGGGAGAGCCGGAGACCCCTGAACGCTGTCCTGCGGATAGGGGATACGTTTTTTATTAACTCCTTAAAGAGACATTCAGAAACCTCTAGACCTCTATGTCTCTTACCTAGCTGGAAACCCCATGGCTGAGATGACATTAGATCAATGGTTTCTGAAAAAACAAAATTCGATGTAGTATTAGCTAGATATTTAGTATTATACTGGTACAGATATCAGCGCCGATACCAGACATTTGCACAAGTATTGTGGAAGCAAAGCAAAAAAACCCTTGGGGAAGGACGAGGCGGATGGCAGAAGTAGTAGGAAAGTCCTCAGCAGGACAGTTTATTGATAACGATAACAAAATGACAGGATTACGCGTTTCAGGAGGAACCCTCCCTTCTT
Organism: Hyla sarda; assembly: GCF_029499605.1. Lineage (NCBI taxonomy): Eukaryota > Metazoa > Chordata > Amphibia > Anura > Hylidae > Hyla > Hyla sarda. The sequence continues at coordinate 1,058,911 of NC_079200.1, forward strand.
CAGATCTGACACGTAATCCTGTCATTTTGTTATCTATATCAATAAACTGTCCTGCTGAGGACTTTCCTACTACTTCTGCCATCCGCTTCGTCCTTCCACAAGACTCTGCAGCGCCCTACTCCAAGGGTTTTTTGCTTTGCTTCCACAATTCCCAGGATGACTCTTGTCTTCTCCTGCAACCCACTGGCATAGCAGCGACTCCCACCACTGATACCCCGATTAAATCATGGGTTACATGCGAATTTATACCCATTCTAAGGTGAGCGGCCAACTATAAGCTCCTATGGGTTGCTCCCCGCTCACCATCCAATATCTAAGGGTAATACCCGAGGCGCAGTCCATCGGTCCTTTTTTCTTTCTATTTCTACAGATTTGCACAAGTACATGCACTTGTGCAAATCTCTCTAACACCTGCAGGTCGCACAGACACCAAGTCATCGTTGGGCAGACGCGTAGTTTCCCCCAACAAGTCCCCTCCACTAAAGAAACATAACCCCTATCCCCTACCTCCGCTTCCGCACTGAGGCTTCCATCATTTGCTCTATGAGGCTATGTTCACACAGCAGAATTTCTGCATGGAATTCTGCGTGAAAATTATGTAGTAAATTACGCAGAAATTAATTGCCCATTCACTTCAATGGAATTCCATGCAGAAATTCTGGTGTGTGAATGGAACAACGGAATCCAACTGAAGTCTATTGGCTCTAAAATTATACAGAATTTTCATGTAGAATTCCATGCAGAAATTCTGTGTGTGAAGATAGCCTTATCCAGAGTAGTGCCTGCCGTGTGATGAAGGGATACCATTGGGCGCCATGTGGGAGAAGGCCCTTCCCCACCAACACAGAGCAGAGGAGAAGGCCCTTCCCCACCAACACAGAGCAGAGGAGAAGGCCCTTCCCCACCAACACAGAGCAGAGGAGAAGGCCCTTCCCCACCAACACAGAGCAGAGGAGAAGGCCCTTCCCCACCAACACAGAGCAGAGGAGAAGGCCCTTCCCCACAGACACAGAGCAGAGGAGAAGGCCCTTCAACACCAACAGAGCGGAGGATGCAGAAGTCATTGCGTAGGAACGGAGGGAAGGTGAGAGGGATTATTTTCATTTGGAGGGGATTTACTGGGGAAAACTAATGGGGACTTCTACCTTATAGGACGGTCGGGATTCCCTACATAACTAATCGGGGCTTCTACATAATAAGGGGTGGGATTCAGGGCTGTGGAGTCTGAGAGTTGGAGTCGCACGAAATTTTGGGTACCTGGAGTCGGCAAACAATGCACAGACTCCGTCTCCTACTAAATTTAGATTGGAATAAAAAAAAAAAAAAGCAAGTTTAAATGTCCCAATTCACAAAAAGTTATAATTAATGACTTCTCTACTGCAAGAATAAAGACCAATGCATGCAGGGTCTCACCTAACCGCAAAACGAACACGTTAAGTGACCGTGAAGAAGCTTTTCATATGGCACGCAACGCACAATTAGGAGCGGCAATACTTATACTTTCCATAGTGTTGTGTTCTGTTGTTACAGGGAACCCATGGGTAAGCTAGCCTCTCACTGATAAGGGGTTAAGTAAATGTGTTTTTTGCAGGACTAGAGACACTTGTATAAGTGAAGGGAATGGAGGGTCAATAGCTCAAGACTGAAGAAACTAGGGAAATGATGTTTTATAATAAATGTCCCTTCCTGGATCCTCCCACTGCCCCATCTTCAGCTGCAGATCAGCACACAAAAAGGAGAAGGCAGCAGCTTCTGCCCAACTACCTCTCTGCTAGAAGAGCTTAGAAGAACTTGGTGGAACAGCGTCTTGGATTCAACTGGAAGCGTTTATGAATACATTTGCATATTAATACAGAGGAGTCGGAAGTACAAAAAACTGTGGAGTCGGAACATTAATCTACCGACTCCACAGCTCTGGTGGGATTCTCTACCTAACTACTGGGAGCACATCTTAATTATGATTGTCAGTGAGGGTCTCATGTTTGACTTTCATCTAAGGCTTCAGAAAGTCTCTAGCCTCCTCTGCTGTAACATGACAATAAAAAACTCAGGGAAAACTTCAGGTGATGCAATGTGTTTGCTGCATCTGCCATCTTGTATAAATGTGCAGCAATCACCTCTAATCCCCACTGTTGCATTGCGTTGTATGTTGTGTCATATCTGCTATAAGAGCATAAATGAAGTGTGAACATGGTCTAAGAGTGCGCCATTTTATTTACTTTTTTATTTTTTTTATTAATTTGCAAGAGGAAATCAAAACTAAGTTCAATAGTGTGTTGGGGCGTTACACTGGTGACCACATTACAATATCCTGCTATAAAGAGACATTCAGAAACCTCTAAACCACATGACTCCTTACCTAGCTGGAAATCCGAGGGCTGAGATGACTCTTGATTTGCAGGTTCTGGAAAAAAAAAAGTTTAATATTAGCAAGGTATGTCCAGATACCGGTACAGATATCTGCGTCAATATTGGAATTTGCACAAGTGCATGCACTCGTGCAAATCTCCGATACCTGCAGATCGCACAGTCACCAAGTGATCAGTAGGCAGAGAGATGTAGCTTCCTTCAACAGCTCCGCTTCATTAACCCTTTCCTGACCTATGACATACATGTACATCATGGGTCAGGTGAAGGGAATATGGCAGCAGCTGACATCACCGGTAACAATGGATACTGGAGATCACTCTGAGGTCTCATTTATTAAATGTCGGTAATTCTTGGTGTCTCAGGGTCCATTGTGGGGTGCTGATAGGTTGATGGGAAGGCCCAGGGCCTTTCGTGTCCCTCGGTAACTTCACTGGCTCAGTTATTGTTGAAGGCAGCTTTAGGCAGCACTCAGTAATCAAGTGTCGATTACATAGATCAATGTAATGCAAGAGCATCTACTCATGGATAAGGATAGGCTCCTAGGGAAGTCAAAAAACACTGCATGTGTAAGTGTAAAATTATTACTAGGGATGCACCAAAATTTCGGCCACCGAAAACTATCTGCCAAAAATGTCCCTTTCAGCATTTTTGGCTGAGTGAATTTTCCGCCGATAATTTCAGGGGGCATGGCTTAACCATACATGTACGTCATGGGTCGGGAAAGAACATAACGGGGGCCTGCGGGTCAGGTCTACGTCATAGACAGGAGTCCCCTAAGGGACTAAAAGTGTAAGGAAAAAAAAAAAAAGGTAAATAAAAGTTTAAAAACCATCTATTAACCCCTTCCATATTAAAAAGTTTAAATCCCTCTCCTTTTCCCATTTTCCATTTTTTTAAAAATTCAGAAAAATATTATTTAAAAAAAAAAGATTTTTTATGCTTACCATAAAATCTCTTCCTCGAAGGATCCATTGGGCGACACAGACCATGAGTATATACTGCTGTCTCTAGGAGGCTTGACACTTTGGTAACAAGAAAAGTCGGCTCCTCCCAGCAGGCTATACCTGCCCACAGGCACCTGAGGTAATCAGTTTTAGTTACAGAGCAATAGGAGAAGACCGACAGGTCGGGAGGAAAAAAAAAAAAAACTGTCCGAGCAACCAGAAGAAAAGGGTAAGTGAACACACCCTCGGACTGATAACTGAAATAGGAACACTAGAAAAAGGGTGGGAGCTGTGTCCCCCAAAAGATCCTTCGAGAAAAAGACTTTACGGTAAGCATAAAAAAATCTCCTTTTCTCTATCGGCTCCATTGGGGGACACAGACCATGGGACGTACCAAAGCCGTCCCTTGGGTGGGTAAGGAATCAGACCGGTGGACGGCTGGACCACCGCCGCCTGCAACGCCTTACAGCCCAGAGGAGCATCAGCTGATGCAAAGGTATGAATCTGGTAGGACCTTGTGAAAGTGAGCAAAGACGACCACGTGGACGCTTTACAGAGCTGCGAGGCCGAAGCCACGTAGCGGAGTGCCCAGGATGCCCCGAAAAACGGGTGGAATGAGCCAAAACCCTGAAAAGGTGAGATCTTCCCTTTGCAGCGGTAAGCTTCCGAAATAGCAGACCGGATCCACTGAAAAATGGTGGCCGTAGAAGCAGGTGTCCTGTATGACGACCTTCCGTAAAAAAAAAAAAAAGGGAGTCACACTGCCGAAAGGAAAGAGTGACAGACACAAGTCCGAACAGCCTTCACCCCAACCAAGTGGTGGAGCAAACGCTCCCAGGGATGAGAAGGGGGAGGACAAAAGAATGGTAGGACGATGTCCTCATTGAGATGGAAAAAAAAATCAAAACCATCTCAGGTAAGAAGGACGGACCGGGACGGAAAACAACTTGTCCTGGTATACAACCAGGAAGGGAGAATGGCAGGAGAGAGCTGCCAGCTCTGACACCCTCCTAACATAAGAGCAATAAGGAACGCCACCTTCTGCTGAAGGAGGCGAAGAGCAATGTCCCTGAGAGGCTCAAAAGGGCGGCCCTGCAGGACATCTAAGACCAAGTGCAAGTCCCAAGGGAAAAAAGGGGACTGATAAGGAGGGACAGCTTGTGCCACTCCCTGAACTAGGTTCGGACATGATAATTGAACGCCAGAGGACATTGAAAAAGAATGGAAACGGCAGAACCTTTGACTCCTAAGGGAGCTGAAAGCCAACCACGACCGGAGAAAAAGGCTGAGTGTCACACCAACAGAAATAAGACCGCCAGGTAAGGTGGTAAATCTTTGCAGAGGAAGGCTTGTGAGCCCTCCGCCTGGTGCGAACCACTTGGGAAGAGAAACCACAGATCCTCAGAACCACTGTCTCAACCGCCACTCCGTCAAAGGCAGGGACGGTAATAGGGGTGGCACAGGAGACCTGATATAGGAGGTCTGGACAACAGGGAAGGCGCAGCAGTAAGTCATTCAGGAGCCTGACCACGATGACGTACCATGCCCGCCGGGGCAAGTCTGGGCCACGAGAATGGCGGGAACGCCCCGGCTATGAGTTTCCTCAGGACCCCGAAAAGAGAAGGGGAGGAAACAGATTATTGGTCGGGCACAGCCCGACCAATAAACAGATAAGGCAGGGCCAAGCCCGAAGAAGAGAGGAACGCTGGGTTGTGGCGGGACGTGCAGAGGTCCACACCTGGAGTGCCCCAGAGGTTACAGATCACTGCAAACACCTCCGGATGTAGGGACCACTCGCCTTGGACGGCTGAGGACCGGCTGAGAAAGATCACATCCCAGAGACGTCCAGAATGAAGATCGATGAGATGGCCGGAAACCTGAGTTCCGGCCAGAAGGGAATTTCCCAAGAAGCAAGCAAAGAAAGAATTGCCCTATGCCCCAACATGTTGAAGGGGAAAAGGGCTTCTCAAGGGACCAACGCCCCAGACCGACCGATCCTTGAAAACACCTCCCCACCCCAAGACAGACTGGCAGGAAGGAAGCCACCGAAAAAGCGGGGGGGGGGGGGGGGGGGGGGAAACGAAGCCACCATAAAAGGGACCAACAAGACTGTCGAGAGAGAACGATATTGTGGTCGAGAGACGATGGAGACCTGTCCCACTGGAAGAGAATCACCAGTTGAAGAGGTCGGAGATGAAACTGGGCAAATGGCACGGCCTCCACGGCCGCTGCTAACCGACGTAGGACAGCCATGCAAAAGCGAATGAAAACTTGAGTAGGGTGCCGAAGTCATCGGACTCTTGATAAGAGTCAGCCGATTAGTCGGCGGAGTCGAACGCGGGCAGAGGCCGCGTTGAACTGGAGCCCCAGGAGAGCGGTTGGACTTTTCTCGATTGACCATCCAACCGAAGTGAGACAAGGTCTGGAGGTTGAGACTAAGACTCTCCAGGATCTGGGCCATGGTCTGGAGCTCTGATCAGGAGGTCGTCCAAGTAAGGAGTCACGGAAACAACTGTTGTCCGTAAAAGGGCTCACACAGGTGCCAGGACTTTGGTAAAGGTTCGCGGAGAAGTGGTCAGAAGAAATGGAGAGCCACAATAGAAAATGACCGTCCGGAACTGCAAAGCGGAGGTACCGCTGATGACCGGGAAACATGAGATGTGGTCCAGGCATCCCAGAAGTAAGAGGCGACCAACCACCCGAGAAAGGTCTGTGGGTGGGGGCGACCTTTCAGGCAAAGGAAGGCCTACGGGTGCCTGATGGGGAGGACAGGTCCGGAAGGAGGGAGCCCTCTTCCCATGAAAGGGCCCAGCTGGACCCTTTTATGGACATTTATCAACGGGTTTAGTCAGGTTTTCTTTACTAAAATTGTGGCAAAATTGTCGCAACTGCGACTACGCGATTTTTCGTGCGACATTTTGACTGGAAAGCAAGAAAAGCAAGTTTTCCAAAAATTAACTACGTAGTAATAATTTTAAAATGGACTACGTGTAGTCAGGTATTTATTAACTGCAACAGTCGCAACTGCGCAAAAAAAAGTTGCAACAGGGTTAAAAATTGACAATTTACTCCAGCTCAAACATGGAGCAGAAAAGCTACTACCAAAGTAAAAAAGGAAAAATTGCTTACGTGAAAGAAAATTATCAACAGGCTGAAACCAGGTGATAAATAAGTCACACATAAGCAAACATTGATAAATGTCCCTCTATGTTGTTACCAAAGGTCCGCAGAACCGGAAGGAGGACTTACGACGGAAAGCGGTTCTGTGAGCCTTATCCAGAGGTAATAAAGAACTCTTTTCCGCTCGTCGCCTCACTTTCTGAAGGCGGCGTCCACATTCCAGGCTTTAAGCCATATGGAGGGACGGTGGCTACCAGGTAGATTGTGGCAAAGGCAGCACAGTGGTTGCGCATGAAAGCAGAACACAGAAAATCTCCATCTGCGGAGCATCGGAGAGCTAGATTAATTAAAGGAAATCTGTCATCAGAATCACCCGCACTAAACCTGTTACACAGGCTTGTAGTGCGGGTGATCCTGATTAAAGCGCTCCTTACCTGGTTAAAAATGGTTCAGCGCTTCTTAAGATATCTATATTTTTAGTTTTCTGTTATTCCCTGGCTTGGGACTCAGTGGGAGGTCTTATCATCTGGGACTCGGCCACACGTCATTCTAGCTGGGCGGAGCTGCCGTCCGGCTCATGAATATTCATGAACTTATCCCTCCTGGTCTAATTCTTCTTTCTCGGTCTGTTTGTGAATAAATACACCCTCCGTCCCTCCCACCACCGGCTTTTCACTTATGCAGCCCGTCTTCTTACTTGTATAGGGCCGCAGCTCGAGTGAAGCCGGGGGGGAGAACAAGCCTGTGTAACAGGTTTAGTGCGGGTGATTCTGATGACAGATTTCCTTTAAATAAATCCTCCAGAGGGATCTTGAAGACTACCCTGGCGGAGTTGGAAGACCATACTGAAAGGGCCCCTGACACCCAGGCCAAAGCAAAAGCAGGAAGAACCTGCTGCCTCAAAGGCAGAGATTGCCAAAGTATCCACCTTCATGTCCGCTGGATCCTTGAAGGCAGCCGCATCAGCCAACGGCCAGGTAGGCGCCTTAGAGGGGCAGGAGACCGGCAGATCCACAGTTGGAGAGGAGGTCCACCGAGCAATGAGGTCCCTGGCGAAGGGATACCGCGCTTGAACCTTCTTCGTTTCCTCAAACTTCTTGTCAGGGTGCCTCCAGGCGGATACCAGCAGGGCGTAAAATTGTGCGTGAGAGCTGAAAGTCTTGTGTGCCGGTCGAGCACGAAGAAAGGAGACTTCTGGAGCCACGTCCGAAGTTCCTGGGTCCTTTAGATGGAAGGTGTCTCTTATGGCCGAAACCAAGGAGTACACCACATCAGGCATATCAGTGCGGTCCACTGAGTCGGAGGCCGAACCAGAAACCTCAACCACAAGTTCTCCAGGTGAAAGGGAACGAGGTGAGGCAGCCCTGGAGGTTGGGCACGATGAAAGGAAACTTCTGGAGCCACGTCCGAAACCAATGAGTGCACCATGTCCGACATATCCATGCGGTCTTCTGAATCAGAGGCTTAATCTGAAACTTCATCCACAAGTTCACCAGGTGAATGGGAACGTGTGAGGTGGCCCTGGAAGAGAGGGAGACGGACCTGGTACGCGGGTCTGGAAAGCCAGAGCGGCGACCATGGGAGCGTCCTCTAGGGGAGCGACGCTTGCTACAGGGCGGAGTAACGGGGCGATGCCTGCGAGGGGAGCGCCCGTGCCTGCTGGAAGACTCAGGGAAGGAGTCAGATTAAAAACACCCCTATGACGCTGCAATAGCGTCAGTATAGGGGGAGAGCAGGACCCTCTGGAGGGCCGGTGTAGGGAGGGCCTCTCCAAGGCAGTCACCACATAAGGGGAGACCTGAGCCAAGTCGTATAGACTGGGAGAGGGAGGGAACCCAGACTGGGGGGGCCGGCCGAACCCACCGGGTCTGGAAGACAACCGGGGTAGATAGCAGGGGGGTCTGGGGGAGCAGTGGAGCAGGCAGAACAAGTGATTCAGCAGAACCAGACATTTTGAGTTACAACTTTTACAGATGTAATGAGTGGCTAACACTCCCATTAAATGTTTAGAGGGAGGAACAGTTCTGGGTATGGACATAGTAAAAAAATAACTCTCTCACCCAAGTCTTTGCCCCCAGGGCAGCTGCTGTGAGGAAAGCTCCGCTCTAGGTCCGTCAGAGAGGAGAGAATGCCGGCCAATGGCAAGAGAGGGGCGTGCTAGGAGCAGGGCGCCACACTGATTGGCCCCTGCCACCCATATGTGAGCACACAGCGCTGATTGGTGGCCAGTTCGCGCCATGCAGAAGCTCCGGCAGAACAAAGAAATATTAATGGCGCCCGCTCCCTGCTCCGAGCGCACATGCGAATGTATATGTGCTCGCGAGGAACGGAACGGGCAAAGACGCCGCCGGCAGCCAAAAGTGAAAGAAAGATGGGCGCAATGTGTGCCCGCAGAGAATAAAAAGGCACGGCGCGGCTGCCGAAGGGAGCCGCATTAATAACAGTGTCCCACACACAAGTGTGCAATAAACTGTGCCCACACATAAGTGGCAAGTGAGATAAACTATGCCCCACATATAAGTGGCCAGTGACAAACTGTGCCCCACACCTTTCACTGCTCACCCCAGTAATAAAGAATAACCCCTGTCCAGCCAACCCCTCAGTAAAAGTGGGCTAAAAACAGGCTACAAAGCAAATTCGCACCTGAGGAAAAAAGGGGGAAAAATACTCACCTCAGCCAGAAGAACTTACCTCATGAAGTCTTCCTATGAAGTCTTCAGTCAGCATTGTCACCTGCAGCAAGCCAAGCTCAAAGCGAGGTGAGCAGGGAGGTAGGGGGACCTGGACCCATGAGGTACTACCCCAAGCGCTGACCATTGGCGAGAGGGGGTTAACAGTACATCACAGATGCCTGCCCCCTCAATCGCAATGGGGAAACAGTGAACCGCAGTTCCTGAGTCCCCACCTGAAAACAGGAAAGAAAACGGAATAAAAAACTAACACATCCCTAAATCTAGGAAAATAATAAAACACAAGACCTGGTCTGGGGAGAACTCCAGACCATGTCCACCTCCTTAGACACCAAGCTAAAAGCTGATTAGCTCAGGTGCCTGTGGGCGGGAATACCCTGCTGGGAGGAGCCGACTTTTCTTGTTGCCATAGTGTCAAGCCTCCTAGAGACAGCAGCATACACCCATGGTCTGTGTCCCCCAATGGAGCCGATAGAGAAATAACCATATTTGGTATTGCCATGTGCGCAAAAAAATTCCATAGCAAAAATTGCTGATTTTGGTCTTATCACATCCCCCCCCCCAAAAAATAAAAAACACTTTATAAAACCTGACAAAAACTATAATATACACATATAGATATATCTCTATATCTAAAAGGGGGCAATGCTTTTTCAGTTTTTGCCGAAGCACAGCCTAAATTTTCTGTTCCGGACCAAAATTCTGATTAGGTGCATCCCTAATTATCACATTTCTGATCCCGAATGGTCAATGGGTTTTGTGGGTCTTGGGGAGGAGGAAAAAAGGAAGTCAATCAGAAATCTAAATTTGCATGGTTATGAAGGGGTTAAAGTATATCACCTCTGACCTTCCCTCCACTCCAACACCAAAGCCTCTTTACCATTTCCTCCACTCACAAAGAGGAGAAGGCCCCTCGCCCCTAACAGAGCAGAGGAGAAGGCCCCTCGCCCCTAACAGAGCAGAGGAGAAGGCCCCTCGCCCCTAACAGAGCAGAGGAGAAGGCCCCTCGCCCCTAACAGAGCAGAGGAGAAGGCCCCTCGCCCCTAACAGAGCAGAGGAGAAGGCCCCTCGCCCCTAACAGAGCAGAGGAGAAGGCCCCTCGCCCCTAACAGAGCAGAGGAGAAGGCCCCTCGCCCCTAACAGAGCAGAGGAGAAGGCCCCTCGCCCCTAACAGAGCAGAGGAGAAGGCCCCTCGCCCCTAACAGAGCAGAGGAGAAGGCCCCTCGCCCCTAACAGAGCAGAGGAGAAGGCCGCTCGCCCCTAACAGAGCAGAGGAGAAGGCCCCTAACAGAGCAGAGGAGAAGGCCCCTAACAGAGCAGAGGAGAAGGCCCCTCACCACTAAAAGAAAGAAGGTCTGTTACTACTAACAGAGCAGAGGATGCAGAGACCTCAGCACGGGAGCACAGGGATTTTTATTATTTTCTTTTTGGGGGAAATATTGTAATGTAATGTGTTTGCTGCATCTTCCCACCATGTATAAATGTGCAGCAATCACCTCTAAACCCCACTGTGTTGTATGTTGGGTCATATGTGCTCTAAAAGCTTAAATGAAGTGTGAACATGGCCTAAGTGTGCCATTTTATTTCATTTACATACATTTTTTTATTTTTTTTGTTCAAATAAATTTGCAAGAGGAAATCAAAACTGCAATTTCACAAGTGTGTTGGGGCGTTACACTGGTGACCACATTACAATATCCTGCTTTAAGAGACATTCAGAAAACTCTAAACCTCTATGTCTCCTTACCTAGCTGGAAGCCCCAAGACTGAAATGACATTAGATCAATGGTTTCTGAAAAAACAAAATTCGATGTAGTATTAGCTAGATATGTCCAGATACTGGTACAGATATCAGCGTCCATACTAGACATTTGCACGAGTACATGCACTCGTGAAAATCTCCCCAACGCTTACAGATCACACAGGCACAAAGTGCTCAATGGGCAGAGAAGTAGATTCAGTGGTGTCAGTGAGGGGGGGGCATGTATAACTTGTCTAAGGCTTCAAAAAGTCTGGAGCCTCTTCTGCTGTCACATGACATTAATAAAATATATATATTGTATTCGTATGTTATCAGGACTTTCCTAATATCTTATTGAAACACAAGAGGAACTCGGGAAAACTTCAATGCGTCTGCTGCATCTTCCACTATGTATAAACGTGCAGCAATCACCTGTAAACCCCACTGTTTTGCATTGTATGTCGGATCATATCTATTCCAAAAGTCTAAATAAGGTGTGAATAGGAGTGCGTCATTTTATTTTATTTAAATACATTGATTTTTAAAAAAATTTGCAAGAGGAAATCAAAAGTTCACAAGTGTGTTGGGATGTTACACTGGTGACCACATGACAATATCCTACTTTAAGAGACATTCAGAAACCATCATGTCTCCTTACCTAGCTCGAAAACCCATGGCTTAGATGATACTAGATCTGCAGTTTCTGGAAAAACAAAATTCGATGTAATATTAGCTAGGTATGTCCAGATACTGATATCCACGTCGACACCGGACATTTGCACGAGTACATGAACTCGTGCAAATCTCCCCATCCAGACATCTGCAGATTGCACAGACCAAGTGATCAGTGGGCAAAGACGCTGTTTTTCCCAATAGGTGACCTCCATTTAGGAAAGATAATCCCTCTCACCTCCCCTCTGCTCCCGCCCTGAGGCCTCTTCATCATTCGCTCCATTATCCGGAGTGGTGCAGGACCTGTTGCGTGGTAAAGTGACATCACTAGGCAGAATGCATGAAAAGGTCCTTCATCACTAAGAGCGGAGAAGAAGGTCCTTCACCATTAACAGAGCGGAGTAGAAGGTCCTCCACCATTAACAGAGCGGAGGAGAAGGTCCTTCACCACTAATGGAGCAGAGAACATAGATTCCCTCAGCGTGGGAGCAGAGAAAAGGGTAAAATGATTATTTTCTTTTGGAGGGGACTTTTTGGGGGAAACTAATGGGGACTTCTATCTCATAGGAGGGGATTCCCTACTGGGGGCTTCTATCTAAGAAGGGGGGGAAATTCCCTACCTAACTACGGGGGGCATATCTTATAGGAGTACTATAATCAGCTGGTGAGATGGCAGAAAGTTAAGCAGATCTGCAAGTTAATTCCATTTAAAAATCCTTTCAGTAAACCCTTTCAGTACTTAGATGATGTGCCGCAGGAAGTTGTGTAGTTCTTTCCAGTCTGACACGGACAGAGGTGGCCAGACTGGAAAGAACTACACAACTTCATGTAGAGCATGCAGCAGCTGATAAGTACTGGAAGGATTCAGATTTTTAAATAGAAGTAATTTATAAATCTGTATAAAACTTTCTGCGACCAGTTGGTTAGAAAAAAAAATAATAATTCCACCCAAGTACCCCTTTAACTACAAGAGTGGCAAAATCAGCTGCAGAAAATATGCAGCAGATTCTGTATGTGTGAATGAACCCTTAAGAGACATTCAGAAACCTCTAGACCACCATGTCTCCTTACCTGGCTGGACACACGAGGGCTGAGATGACACTTGATCTGCAACGGCTTCCTGAGAACTAGGCTCCCAATATTCACAGTTTTCCGAAGGTTCTAGACACTCATCCTGCAGCTTCTCCTCTGCCTCCTCCTCTGGTCTCTCACCACTGGCGGACTGCGGGTCATCAACGCCCTCATCCAATGGATGCTGTGTGTCACCTTCCAATTTCTGTGCAATCCAGGACCTAATTTCGTCAGCGGACATCCCAGTCTTTTCACACAGATTGTCCAGATCATCCTCCCTTAACCCTTGCCACTTACGGAAGTAATCCAGAAGAGGTTTTACGTACAAAGGTTTATTGTCAGCAAAAACTTTCTTATAGTTGTCATACCACTTTAAATTGCCATTTTTGTAGGAGTACCTGCTGTCCCCAAACCAGCGTACGATTTCTGACCGTGCCAGTCCTGTGTTTTCCACCAGTTTGTCGTACTCCTCAGTGGACGGCCATTGGGTTTTCACAAACATCTGCTTTAAGCTGTCCCTCTGCTTGGCAGTCTTCTTCATGGGTGGTCTAGTTTTCTGTGGCGTGGACGGCCTACTTCCGCCATTATTAGGTGCAGTATAATCATCCTTTGAGACCTCAATGTTGTCCCCTGACTCGGTGACACGAAGAGCTTTCAGATTGATTTTTATTGGGTTCACCTTCCTCTCAGACATGGAGGGGCTGTTTTCTACTGTGTGGGAGACACAGTCATCGATAGATTTGACATCTGAGACCTCTATTTCCTCGGCAGATGCCTCCTCATCTTCATGCCGAGCTTGCTCTTTCTTGAGCTCCTCAGCTATTTTCTTGCGTTTTTCGGAGAACCAGCCATCTATTTCACGTCTTGTCATTTTAGTCTCGCCCCGTAGCCGATTCACCTCCTCCGCAGAAGGTTCACTATTTTGTGCAAAACTACTTTCCAAAGCTCTGATTTGTTGCGGTGCCCTCTCCTTGTATCTGGTGACTGTGAAGTCTGGTGTCTGATGCCACGACTGTCTCCTCGGATGATGAGTCGGCGTATGACTTATCGGAAGTGCAAAGTCTGCATCGGCGTCTTTTACCATGGTATACATTAGGTCAGAGTTTGTGTCAGCAACTTGGTCGCTAGGCTCGAAAGATGGTGGTTTGTTGCGGAAATGATATCTCTTATCGCTGAACCATTTCCTAACATCTCTCGTTGTCAATCCTGTGATTCTTGTAAGTTTTGCAACTTCGCTATGTGAAGGATAATGGCTTTTGCAAAAGCTGTTTTTTAGTGCACCAAGCTGATGCCGTGACTTTTTGCTCCGTGCACTTGTGTCGTAAGAGTTTGGTGATGGCATACCAGGAGATGTGGTCATCTGATAATCAAAGTCTAGCCCCGATTCGTCTGTGGTGACGGAGGGCACTGTTATGGGCACAGTAGTCCCTTGAATTCCGTTTGTTACAATGGGCTGAGTGACAAGCAAACCGCCCGCCCCTTGCGGCTGACCCACAATCTGGCCTGGCAGAGCAGCTTGGATGAGATGATGAACGCTATTTGCATTCGCTACGAGCGGTGCGTTCAGAACAGTGATGGTCGGCTGCGGCACAGGCTGAGGAATGGACTGGATCACTGTATTAAACATTTTCTTTCTGGAGTCTTCGATCTCCTCCGGTGACCAACTAATGCCCTGTTTAAGTCTTTGTGCCGTGAACCAGATTTTGATCTGCTCCTCTGGGTATTTCGTCACTACTGTTAAGTAGCAGAGCTCAGCTTTTGTCGGGTATGGGAATTTATTGAAGGAGTTCTTCAGGAAAGAGTTAGAGTCCATGGTTGAGTTGTATGAGGGAATGCTACTCAGGGGAATCATTACTTTAGGGAGGGATTTGGCAGTAGGAAGTTGTTGACTTGGATTTTTCTGGACAGAAGATTTAGGCAGAACGGGTGTAATGATGGCTGTGTTGAGTTTTGGCTGGATGACAGACTGCGGGGTGTTTATGGTTACTAGCTGCGTCTGGAGCATAGGGACCGCTCCTACGATGGATCCATTTAGAATGGTAGAATTGACAATATTGTTGACACTAGAAACCGATCCATTCCTGTGGGCCCCTCGGCTTCTTCTCTCATAGTTATCCCCCGCATGGTTACTGATCATTTTCTTACTTTCTTGCTTGTGTTTCTGTTTTATTACAGACCTTTTGGTAATGGTTATTTCCGGGTAATCGTCCGCTCGTACTTCTGGCAGCTGAACGTGGTTGGGGCTGACACTTTGCTCCACCACAGTGTAATCCTCATGCCTGGCCACAGTCCAGGAGAGATCGGAGCTCCCAAAATGACTATCCAAGTTGTGAGTTTCTAGTTCCTTTGGGTCTTTTACTAGGAAGCTGCATGCGATACAAACATATGAGGGGTCATCCCGGAAGTTGCAGTGCTTGGTGTTCATGTGGTCAACAAACGGGCCTGTCTCATTGGAGCCATAGTTACAGTACTTGCAGAAAAAGCTCATGCCGTCGAGGTTCTCGTGCCCGTTGGTTAGGAGGTCAGCTTGGCTGTCCAGAAGATCTGTAGCTGGTAATATCTCCTGACCTTCATCTTTGGAGTTTTCTTCTGTGCTGTTCTCCACCGCCAAGGTCTTGATGGGGATCATACACGGTGTGGTGGACTTTCTTTTGCTGGCCATAATTATTTTATTTCAAACAAATTTTCAATCACAAATCAGGTAGACGGTGTGTGAGACATTACACTTGGACCACGGTGACTCATAGACCTTAGAAAGAAGAACATTTATATTTTTAATTAAAACTTTTATTAAAAAAAGTATCAAGCATGTAAATACATTAGATCTCTATTGTATTAAAGGGGTTATCCAGGATTAAAAAATTAAGATGATTTCTTCCAAAAACAGCACCACCCGTCCTCCAGTTGCATGTAGTATTGCAGCTCAGTTCCATTGAAGTAAATTGAAAAGAGTTGTAATACCACACACAAACTGAGGACAAGGGTGGCGCTGTTTTTGTTAAAATATCTGTTTTGTTATATAGATTTTTAATCCCGGATTACACCTTATCATAGGTATATGTCAGCATCCTGTAAAAAATAAAAAGAAAGGGAAGCCTATATTGTGACCTATATGTGGTGTAGTGCAGCTGGCCCATTCAGTTTAACCCCTTAATGCACAAGTATGAGTGGCGGGGAGCAGGGACAAGAGCTGCCTCTCCTACTGGTATTTAAACAGTAAAGAAGTGCTGCACTATAATCTTTTTTTAAATTACTGTTGCACTCTAATAATTTTTCATAAAAAACTTTACAGGCAGACTAAGAAAAAAACATTTATCAATTCTTATTACCTTTAATTAGGTTTTAAAAGCTATTTATTATAACGCATGTTCAAAAATTACAATTCATGACATACAGGGGGAATAAAAACTCAACTTAATGGGTTAAAGCTGCGGCTGGCATACGGGGAGATGGCGATCTTCTGCCGCTAGTTCTCCTGCTTAGTGCGCTGCTGAGGGTCGGCTCTAATGAGAAGCTCCCGGATGAAGCAGATGAGGATTTCATTGGCCAGAGTCATGAGCGTTTGTTGATCTCATGTAATGTATACAGGACCAGAGAAACCGTAGGGGTAAAATGTCGTGTTCTTCATGTGCCCGTCTATGGTCCCTGGGTACATCACCTGACTTTGGCGCCATATAAAGCAGATCTCATAGCAAAACGTTTGGCCACTTCAATGTGCATGTAGACTTGACTGCTGCATCTAGGCCTTCAAATGAGTAAAAAGCATCTACTTCCCGACAGCCATATTGGGTCACATGGGGTGAATAATCTAAGAAAGCTTCTCCTCCACCCCCCAGGTCACCCTGGTATCCAATCGCCAAGGGACATCCCTTTAACCATGTGGGTACGTGTGTGACAACAGCAGTTCCCTCCAGACAGATGGGGGCGCTGCTGTGTACAGAGGACGCAGCTATAAAGGAGCTCCATGCCCTTCATTCTTAGAATTCAAGCAATACATTATAACTATATAATATGGTCCTTATAATCCCCCTGTAATAGTAATGAGACTTCTGAGGACTGTTTGGCTATGCCCGGGAGTTCCATAGACCTTGAATGGCGCAGTGGCTGAGCATGCACACACAGGGGATAGGGCGGGGGCTGCATTCTCATGATCAGTGGGTAGTCCTGTGTAGGGCCATGTTTCCCCAATCAGGGTGATTCCAGCTGTTGTAATACAAGTCCCAGCATGCCCAGACAGCTAAAGGCCTGTCTGCCTCCTCCAAAGGATACAAACTGTCCATGAAAAGTAAATCAAAGCTTTCCTCTCCTAATTCCTTGGTGCAGTGGTCTGCAAACTGCAGCCCTCTAGCCTTCAACTGTCCTGGCATTCTGGGAGTTGTAGTTTTGCAACAGCTGGAGGCACCCTAGTTGGGAAACACTGGTGTAGGGGATAACAGGTCTCCTGTGTCAGGATTGCAAGAGCTTAAAGGGATATTCCAGGGGGAAAAAAAATTCTTATATATCAACTGGCTCCAGAAAGTTAAACAGATTTGTAAATTACTTCTATTAAAAAATCTTAATCCTTTCAGTACTTATGAGCTTCTGAAGTTAAGGTTGTTCTTTTTTGTCTAAGTGCTCTCTGATGACACCTGTCTCGGGAAACGCCCAGTTAAGAAGCAAATCCCCATAGCAAACCTCTTCTATACTGAGCGTTTCCCGAGACACGTGTCATCAGAGAGCACTTAGACAAAAAAGAACAACCTCAACTTCAGAAGCTCATAAGTACTGAAAGGATTAATATTTTTTTATAGAAGTAATTTACAAATCTGTTTAACTTTCTGGAACCAGTTGATACATAAAAAAAATGTTTTTTCCCTGGATAACCCCTTTAAATCGGGCTATGCGTTAACTGCCTTGACCGGAAAAGCATCAAATCCTGGCAGTTTAACCTCTTATACACCGCGGTCAGATTCTGACTACAGCATGGGATCTGTGGGCTCCGAGACTCCATCGGTAACCTAGCTGCACGATAACTGAGAGCCACATATATTTTCACTGCAGACGGCTGCATAATATATTACACAGCCATTTATATTGCCTGTAAGCATAGAGCACTGTATGAGCAGCAAGTCTCCTTATGGGACTTAATTAAAATAAACTAGAGATAAAAATATAACTAAACAGCAACCTGAACTACAAATACCGTAAATATTATTTATAAAAAAAAAAAAACTAAATGTGAAAGTTGAATTTAACCTGCCTCCCTAAATTAAAAAAATGATATATGGAAAAAGGTAAAGATCAAAAAGTCATATAAGGCTGAAAGTGACCAAAATAACGGGTTTTTCCACAAAATACACAAAGGGAAAGTAGTGTGAACACGACCAGGATGTGTGTACATTGCTGCAGTATAGGTTGCTGCTATGACAAGAAATAATACATGGGCCGTACATTCTGACCAAATCAGGCACACGTGATGAAGTAAATATGCGGCAGCAGAAATGGGAGAATTATCAGGAAACTTTAAACAAAGCCGGAACAAGACGACGAAATAACCAGAATCAGCAGATTATATAATAAAGGTCGAATACGTCTACAGAACGCAGAGAGGCTGTCACTCAGCCAAGGACCAGAACAGCGTGTTCTGCGCCAGCATCAGTCATGGAAAAATACTGCGCCAAAACCAGGACGGACACCGGAACATACAGAGCACAAGCGTCAGAACAGACACCGGGGACAGAAACCGGGAACAGACACCGGGGACAGAAACCGGGAACAGACACCGGGGACAGAAACCGGGAACAGACACCGGGGACAGAAACCAGGATATACAGAGCACAAGCGTCAGAACAGACACCGGGGACAGAAACCGGGGACAGACACCGGGGACAGACACCGGGGACAGACACCAGGATATACAGAGCAAAAAAAGAGTCAGGACATACACCAGGGACAGACACCGAGATATACAGAGGACAAGCATCAGGAAAGACATCAGGGATATACAGAGCAAGAAAGTCAGGACAGAAACCGGAACATACAGAGCACAAGCGTCAGAACAGACACCGGGGACAGAAACCGGGAACAGACACCGGGGACAGAAACCGGGATTTACAGAGCAAAAAAAAGAGTCAGGACAGACACCGGGGACAGAAACCGGGAACAGACACCGGGGACAGAAACCGGGATATACAGAGCAAAAAAGAGTCAGGACATACACCAGGGACAGACACCGAGATATACAGAGGACAAGCATATGGAAAGACATCAGGGATATACAGAGCAAGAAAGTCAGGACAGAAACTGGAACATACAGAGCACAAGCGTCAGAACAGACACCGGGGACAGACACCAGGGACAGAAACCGGGAACAGACACCGGGGACAGAAACCGGGATTTACAGAGCAAAAAAAGAGAGTCAGGACAGACACCGGGAACAGACACCGGGGACAGAAACTGGGATATACAGAGCAAAAAAGAGTCAGGACAGACACCGGGATATACAGAGCACAAGTGTCAGAACAGACACCGGGGATATACAGAGCACAAGTGTCAGGACAGGCGTCAGGACAGACACCGGGGATATACAGAGCACAAGCGTCAGGACAGACACCGGGGATATACAGAGCACAAGCGTCAGGACAGACACCAGGGATATACAGAGCACAAGCGTCAGGACAGACACCGGGGATATACAGAGCACAAGCGTCAGGACAGACACCGGGGATATACAGAGCACAATCGTCAGGACAGACACCGGGGATATACAGAGCACAAGCGTCAGGACAGACACCGGGGATATACAGAGCACAAGTGTCAGGACAGACACCGGGGATATACAGAGCACAAGCGTCAGGACAGACACCAGGGATACACACCGGGGATATACAGAGCACAAGCGTCAGGACAGACACCAGGGATACACACCGGGGATATACAGAGCACAAGTGTCAGGACAGACACCAGGGACAGACACCGGGGATATACAGAGCACAAGTGTCAGAACAGACACCGGGGATATACAGAGCACAAGTGTCAGGACAGACACCGGGGATATACAGAGCACAAGCGTCAGGACAGACACCGGGGATATACAGAGCACAAGCGTCAGGACAGACACCGGGGATATACAGAGCACAAGCGTCAGGACAGACACCAGGGATATACAGAGCACAAGCGTCAGGACAGACACCAGGGATACACACCGGGGATATACAGAGCACAAGTGTCAGGACAGACACCGGGGATATACAGAGCACAAGTGTCAGGACAGACACCGGGGATATACAGAGCACAAGTGTCAGGACAGACACCGGGGATATACAGAGCACAAGTGTCAGGACAGACACCAGGGACAGACACCGGGGATATACAGAGCACAAGTGTCAGGACAGACACCGGGGATATACAGAGCACAAGCGTCAGGACAGACACCGGGGATATACAGAGCACAAGCGTCAGGACAGACACCGGGGATATACAGAGCACAAGCGTCAGGACAGACACCGGGGATATACAGAGCACAAGCGTCAGGACAGACACCGGGGATATACAGAGCACAAGCGTCAGGACAGACACCGGGGATATACAGAGCACAAGTGTCAGGACAGACACCAGGGACAGACACCGGGGATATACAGAGCACAAGTGTCAGGACAGACACCAGGGACAGACACCGGGGATATACAGAGCACAAGTGTCAGGACAGACACCGGGGATATACAGAGCACAAGTGTCAGGACAGACACCGGGGATATACAGAGCACAAGTGTCAGGACAGACACCGGGGATATACAGAGCACAAGTGTCAGGACAGACACCAGGGATACACACCGGGGATATACAGAGCACAAGTGTCAGGACAGACACCAGGGACAGACACCGGGGATATACAGAGCACAAGTGTCAGGACAGACACCAGGGACAGACACCGGGGATATACAGAGCACAAGTGTCAGGAAAGACACCGGGGATATACAGAGCACAAGTGTCAGGACAGACACCGGGGATATACAGAGCACAAGTGTCAGGACAGACACCAGGGATACACACCGGGGATATACAGAGCACAAGTGTCAGGACAGACACCAGGGATACACACCGGGGATATACAGAGCACAAGTGTCAGGACAGACATAATGACAGACACAGGGACAGATATCAGGGACAGAATCTGGGGATATACAGAGCACAAGTGTCAGGACAGACACCAGGGATACACGCCGGGGATCATCATCAGGACACACACGCACTGGAGAGTGCAACACAATCAATACTACAGAAATACCATTTGCACATGAATCCAGGGCACAGCATTCTCAGACCAGTCAGAAGCGTGTACTGACATGTAGGGGGCGCCACCACCTCACTGGGACAGTGACACAAGTCTCTTGCATTGTAAAGCTGGCCAATGAGGTGTGAAATGTGCTGCCAGTCACTTCCATCCCCCACACTAAGTGTACGGTCAGCACAGCCAGAAAAACAGTGTTTCCTACATACAGGGAGGTGTGAAATGCGCTCGGCTGACATCTCCTGCACCGATTAGTTCAGGATGGAAGAGACCCCCCCCCCCCCCCACCACAGAATGAACCAAAAAAGTCCAAGGGCAGGAATTGACTCAAGATTCCCAACACGTCCGCAACGTACACGTTCACCAAGAATCCTTCCGGTTATGTGTAGTAAAAGGTCTGGGACGGGGGCATTAGTGCTCCGGGTAGGGGGCATGGTCCTAGGATGCTATCACACAAAGGAGGAAAGAACCGCCTGTAGTGCTAAGAGACCGGATTGTGTGTAGGTAGAGATCTGGAGAAAGACAAAAACATTTCTGCTGCCCTGAAAGTTCCCAAGAACTAAGTAGCCTCCATAATTCTTATATGGAAGGAGAAGGAACAACCAGGGGATGTTGGGCACTTTTTTTGGGGTGTCAGATAAAGGCCATAAACCTAAGTGAACGGAGCCTTAGATGTAGAACACGGCCAATAATCTATCACCAGTGACAAAGTCCGCGTTGCCCGGCACTCCTTCCTTATTACATTTATATATACTCGAGTATATACGGTAGATGTTATTTCATCTTGTCGATTCGGTTTGTGTCTCAATACGTTTTGTCTCTAATGTCCGGTGAAGATCCCGTGGGGCGGCTGAAGTCCTAGAAGAGATGCGTCAATAACTAATGCTCACGTATGATCTACCGTACCGGATATCACTGTGCTGGAGCCGTCCCCGGGGGTCACCGCCTGACGTCGTCATGTTTTTCCATCCGCAGTATAAATAAATGACGGTGCGCATGATCAGATGGCTGCGGGAGGCCGGGGGGTAGTGAAGCGAAAATCTGACCCACAATCAGCCCGACAGGCAAAAGGAAGACTGAAGCGGAACAGATTGAGGCTGGCGGACACCAAGCCTGTGTGCACAGCGCCAACAAGTGAGCCGCCGCCATTATAAAACATTGGGGACGAGTTATTCTGCGGCATAGAGACTAAAAACCAGGAAAAAAAGACGACAGAACAAAGTGATCAACCAAAGGGAACAGGCTCAGGTGCACTACAAGTACCAGGCTGCAGGGATGAGTGACAACACTACTTGAACCTGCCCCTGCTTATAGCAGTGTCCGCAAAATACATCTCTCCAGCTCTTGCATAACTACAACTCCTAGCATGCCCGGATAGCCTTTGGCTGTCCAGGCATGCTGGGAATTGTAGTTTTTAAACAGCTGGATGGTCGCAGTAACGGATGAGAAGAGGGAAGCCTTAATCTACCTTGACTGCATAACTCATTGTAAAGGGCAGTGGTCTTTAAACTGTGGACCTCCAGCTGATACAAAACTACAACTCCCAGCATGCCGACGGCATCACTCATTGTATAGGACAGTGGTCTCCAAACTGTAGACCTCCAGATGTTGCTAAACTACAACTCCCAGCATGTCCTGACTGGAGATCACTGTCCTATACAATGAGTGATGCCGTCAGGACATGCTGGGAGTTGTAGTTTAGCAACATCTGGAGGTCTACAGTTTGGAGACCACTGTCCTATACAATGAGTGATGCCGTCGGCATGCTGGGAGTTGTAGTTTTGTCATCGCTGGAGTTCCACCACTGCCCTATACAATGAGTGATGCAGTCAGGACATGCTGGGAGTTGTAGTTTTGCAACAGCTGGAGGTCCACAGTTTGGAGATCACTGTCCTATACAATGAGTGATGCAGTTGGCATGCTGGGAGTTGTAGTTTTGTCATAGCTGGAGTTCCACCACTGTCCTATACAATGAGTGATGCAGTCAGGACATGCTGGGAGTTGTAGTTTAACAACATCTGGAGGTCTACAATTTGGAGACCACTGTCCTATACAATGAGTGATGCAGTCAGGACATGCTGGGAGTTGTAGTTATGTAACATCTGGAGGTCCACAGTTTGGAGATCACTGTCCTATACAATGAGTGATGCAAACTGTGGACCTCCAGATATTACACAACTACAACTCCCAGCATGTCCTGACTGCATCACTCATTGTATAGGGCAGTGGTGGAACTCCAGCGATGACAAAACTACAACTCCCAGCATGCCGACGGCATCACTCATTGTATAGGGCAGTGGTCTCCAAACCGTGGACCTCCAGATGTTACACAACTACAACTCCCAGCATGCCCTGACTGTTTGTCCCAGCCCTACACACAATCTCACCCTGTACACATGTATAGAGGATATGGCAGGAATAGTCGCCGCTCTAAAGAGTCCGCGTCCAGCGTCACACACAGAGATCCGGGAGATGACGTTCCCTACAGAGGCCTTTAACCCCTTCATGTGCAGGAAAACCGGTTCTGCCGTCACTGTTCACAGAAGCCTCATACACTATAAATCACACAGAGGTTATTTCTTCACGCAGTTTGTTCTTCTGCTATCATACAATAAGTGCGACGCACGGTGGGAATAGTCTGTCCGTGGAGAAGTGATCTGCCTGAAAGGAATGCTCCGGAATGAGATGAGCAAGCGCTGACTCCATTCTGTTTATACGGGTCAGAGGTCACAAGCTGCATCACTCACATTTCTATACTACAGTCAGTTTAGGCTGCATCCGCATAAAAAAAAAATAAATAAATAAAAAAAAAAAAAAAAAAATTGTATCCAGGGTGCCTCCAGCTGTTGCAAAACTACAACTCGCAGCCTTTGGCTGTCCGGGCATGCAGGGGAGTTGTAGTTTTTCAAAAGCTGGAGGGCCGCAGTTTGAAGACCAATGCACTACGGGATTAGATGAGAGGGAAGCCTTGATTTACATTTCAGAGACATTGTTGATACTCTGGAGGAAGCAGACAGGCGTTTGGCTGTCTGGGCATGCTGGGAGTTGTAGTTTTGCAACAGCTGGAGGGGTGCAGTTTGAAGAATGGGATGATACGAGATAGAAGCCTTGATTTAAAGTGTGGATCCTCTAGAGGCGGTAGACAGACCTTTAGCTGTCCGGGCATGCTGGGAGTTGTAGTTCTGCAACAGGTGGAGGCACCCTGGTTGGCAAACACTGCCTTTTCGCTTTTCCTCTTTGCCATTTAATAGCCATTACTCTTATTGCTTCATCCACAGACCCATATGAGGCTTCGTGTTGGCCTCATCGGTTTCTTGCGCGACCAATTGTACTTCGTAATGACCTTTCAATTTTACCATCTAATGTACGCAACGTAAAAAGTTATTACTTGTGGGAGAAAACTGAAGAGAAAACTGCAGTTTAGTAAATTTTGGAGGGTTTCGTTTTCACGCAGTGCACTTTATAGTAAAGCCGCCATGATTTTTATTCTGTGGGTCCATATGATTATAATGATCACCATGGTTACACGCTTTTCTATTATGGTTCTACTTTAAAAAAAATAAAAATAAAGTAAAAATCCTCCCCTGATCCCTATAAATTGAGTTTTCCCTATACGGAGCCGTATGTTTTGCGCCACCATCTATAGTTTTTGGTATGACTTTTGCGTATGTGACTTGTTGGTTACTTTTTATTGTGTTTTTCTTTCTGGGATGGGACTAAAAAGCAGCAATTTTTTTATGTATAGACCGTTTACCATACGGGATCATCATTATATGTAAATAGTACAAAATATTGTTATACTGACTCATTTTTTTTTTCATTTGTAAAATGGAAAGAGGGTCATTAAATTTTTATTGGGGGATTGGCTTATTTACATTAGATTGCTAATACTGTTCAGTGATACGTATAGGCCGAGCACTAATCACTCATCTATTTCTACAGTCTATGGCAGCAGGTTCGCCTCCCGTGTTTAACCCGATTGTCGGTAGAGATGAGAGAACCTCCAGTAATTAGATTCGTTACTAACTTCTCGGCGTTTGCTGACTTTATCCTGTATAAATTAGTTCATCTTTCCGGTGCTCCGTGGTCTGGAGACTCTCCTAGGACTGTATCCACCTTTTCCAGCCACCGGAGCCCCTGAAAGATGAACTCAATTATTCAGGATAAAGTCCGCAACCGCCGAGCCGAGAAGTTCGTGACGAATCTAACTACTGGAACTTCACTCATCTCTAATTGTCGGCTTCTGTGCATGCGGCACACATCCCCCTCCAATGGGTGGCACGCATCCCCCCCCCCCCCTCCAGTGGGCGGCACGCATCCCCCCCCCCCCCTCCAGTGGGCGGCACGCATCCCCCCCCCCCCCCTCCAGTGGGCGGCACACATCCCCCTCCAGTGGCCGGCACATCCCCCCCCCTCCAGTGGCCGGCACACCCCCCCCCCCCCCCTCCAGTGGGCGGCACATCCCCCCCCCCCCTCCAGTGGCCGGCACATCCCCCCCCCCTCCAGTGGGCGGCACATCCCCCCCCCCCCCCCCTCCAGTGGGCGGCACATCCCCCCCCCCCTCCTCCAGTGGGCGGCACATTCCCCCCCCCCCCTCCTCCAGTGGGCGGCACATTCCCCCCCCCCCCCCTCCAGTGGGCGGCACATTCCCCCCCCCCCCCCCTCCAGTGGGCGGCACATCCCCCCCCCCCCCTCCAGTGGGCGGCACATCCCCCCCCCCCTCCAGTGGGCGGCACATCCCCCTCCCCCTCCAGTGGGCGGCACATCCCCCTCCCCCTCCAGTGGGCGGCACATCCCCCCCCCCCCTCCAGTGGGCGGCACATCCCCCTCCCCCTCCAGTGGGCGGCACATCCCCCCCCCCCCCAGTGGGCGGCACATCCCCCCCCCCCCCCTCCAGTGGGCGGCACATCCCCCCCCCCCCCCCCCCTCCAGTGGGCGGCACATCCCCCCCCCCCTCCAGTGGGCGGCACATCCCCCCCCCCTCCAGTGGGCGGCACATCCCCCCCCCCTCCAGTGGGCGGGAAATACCCCCCCCCCTCCAGTGGGCAGGAAATAGCCCCCCCCCCCCTCCAGTGGGCGGCACATCCCCCCCTCCAGTGGGCGGCACATCCCCCCCCCCCCCCTCCAGTGGGCGGCACATCCCCCCCCCCCCCTCCAAAACTGCGGGGTCCTGATCAGCTGAAAGGACAGGCGGAGGGTCCCTACCTGTAGGCTGCACTAATGGAGCACCAATAACACTGATCAATGCTGTTCTATGACAGGCTGTAGTAATGGAGCGCAGATAACACTGATCAATGCTGTTCTATGGCAGGCTGTAGTAATGGAGCACCGATAACACTGATCAATGCTGTGCTATGGCAGGCTGTAGTAATGGAGCACCGATAACACTGATCAATGCTGTGCTATGGCAGGCTGTAGTAATGGAGCACCGATAACACTGATCAGTGCTGTTCTATGGCAGGCTGTAGTAAGGGAGCGCTGATAACACTGATCAATGCTCTGCTATGGCAGGCTGTAGTAATGGAGCGCCGATAACACTGATCAATGCTGTTCTATGGCAGGCTGTAGTAATGGAGCGCCGATAACACTGATCAATGCTGTGCTATGGCAGATTGTAGTAATGGAGCGCCGATAACACTGATCAATGCTGTTCTATGGCAGATTGTAGTAATGGAGCGCCGATAACACTGATCAATGCTGTTCTATGGCAGCCTGTAGTAATGGAGCGCCGATAACACTGATCAATGCTGTTCTATGGCAGATTGTAGTAATGGAGCGCTGATAACACTGATCAATGCTGTTCTATGGCAGTCTGTAGTAATGGAGCGCTGATAACACTGATCAATGCTGTTCTATGGCAGTCTGTAGTAATGGAGCACTGATAACACTGATCAATGCTGTTCTATGGCAGGCTGTAGTAATGGAGCGCTGATAACACTGATCAATGCTGTTCTATGGCAGGCTGTAGTAATGGAGCGCAGATAACACTGATCAATGCTGTGCTATGGCAGGCTGTAGTAATGGAGCGCTGATAACACTGATCAATGCTGTTCTATGGCAGGCTGTAGTAATGGAGCGCTGATAACACTGATCAATGCTGTTCTATGGCAGGCTGTAGTAATTGAGCGCAGATAACACTGATCAATGCTCTGCTATGGCAGACTGTAGTAATGGAGCGCTGATAACACTGATCAATGCTGTGCTATGGCAGGCTGTAGTAATGGAGTGCTGATTACACTGATCAATGCTGTGCTATGGCAGACTGTAATAATGGAGCTCAGATAACACTGATCAAAGCTGTGCTATGGCAGGCTGTAGTAATGGAGTGCTGATTACACTGATCAATGCTGTGCTATGGCAGACTGTAGTAATGGAGCGCTGATAACACTGATCAATGCTGTGCTATGGCAGGCTGTAGTAATGGAGCGCAGATACCCCACATTACCTCCCGTGCAGGGTGACCCCCCCCCCATTACCTCCCGTGTAGGGTGACCCCCCCCCCCCACATTACCTCCCGTGTAGGGTGACCCCCCCCCCCACATTACCTCCCGTGTAGGGTGACCCCCCCCCCCCCCCACATTACCTCCCGTGTAGGGTGACCCCCCCCCCACATTACCTCCCGTGTAGGGTGACCCCCCCCCCACATTACCTCCCGTGTAGGGTGACCCCCCCCCCACATTACCTCCCGTGTAGGGTGACCCCCCCCCCACATTACCTCCCGTGTAGGGTGACCCCCCCCCCACATTACCTCCCGTGTAGGGTGACCCCCCCCCCCACATTACCTCCCGTGTAGGGTGACCCCCCCCCACATTACCTCCCGTGCAGGGTGACCCCCCCACATTACCTCCCGTGCAGGGTGACCCCCCCACATTACCTCCCGTGCAGGGTGACCCCCCCACATTGCCTCCCGTGCAGGGTGACCCCCCCACATTGCCTCCCGTGCAGGGTGACCCCCCCACATTGCCTCCCGTGCAGGGTGACCCCCCCACATTGCCTCCCGTGCAGGGTGACCCCCCCACATTGCCTCCCGTGCAGGGTGACCCCCCACATTGCCTCCCGTGCAGGGTGACCCCCCCACATTGCCTCCCGTGCAGGGTGACCCCCCCACATTGCCTCCCGTGCAGGGTGACCCCCCCACATTGCCTCCCGTGCAGGGTGACCCCCCCACATTGCCTCCCGTGCAGGGTGACCCCCCCACATTGCCTCCCGTGCAGGGTGACCCCCCCACATTGCCTCCCGTGTAGGGTGACCCCCCCACATTGCCTCCCGTGCAGGGTGACCCCCCCACATTACCTCCCGTGCAGGGTGACCCCCCCACATTACCTCCCGTGCAGGGTGACCCCCCCACATTGCCTCCCGTGCAGGGTGACCCCCCCACATTGCCTCCCGTGTAGGGTGACCCCCCCACATTGCCTCCCGTGTAGGGTGACCCCCCCACATTACCTCCCGTGTAGGGTGACCCCCCCACATTACCTCCCGTGTAGGGTGACCCCCCCACATTACCTCCCGTGTAGGGTGACCCCACATTACCTCCCGTGTAGGGTGACCCCCCCACATTGTACCGGGCTCCATTCTCCCCTATGTAGTATTTCACACTCTCCCCCACATGACTGCCACCTCCGCCCCCCTTATAATACAGCACAGTCCCCGCTGCTCCTGAGGCCCCCTACCGGAGCTCTAAGCGCCCACACTCACCGGCGCCCGGTGTCACGGCCTCTCCGCTCTCCTCTCTCGACAGTTTCAGGGCCCGGGAGGAGGCGGAGCCGCCAGCGATGTGAGAACCAATTCCCGCACGCTGATTGGTTACCACCGGACCACGTGGCCTGCTCCGGCTCTGGGCAGGGCAAACTTAAACCAACGCCAACCGCCGCCAGCGCAGAGAGACCATGTGACTGTTATGGTAGGCGGGGCCGGAGACGTGACGTCATAAGTTATCGCTGAAAAGCTTTATTTAAAAAGGAAGTTGACAGTCGACCATGTGTTTGTGTTTTGGACAGCGGGGCTGTCAGGATCCACAAAACCCAAAATATTATCCTCATATTATTTGTATGCCATTAACCCCTTCAGTCAATTTTTATTTTTTCGTTTTTTCCTCCTTTTATTTCGCCCATAGGAGACTCGTTCAATTGTGCTTTGTAATAACATCACTTATTTTAACACAGAATCTATGGCCAAGACAAAAATATTTATTTGTTTTGTTGGGAAATTTAGGAAAACGATAATTTTTTAAACTTTAGGGTGGTACTTTACGGTAAAAATAACGTTCTCTTTATTCTGTGGGTCAAAACGATAAAAACCATACCCAAATTATATCGTTTTTCTATTATTGTACTACTATTAACCCCTAGACCAGTGTTTTCCCAACAGTGTGTCACTGGCTGTCTCAAAACTATAACTCCCAGCATGCTGGGAGTTGTAGTTTTGCCACAGCTGGAGAGTCGCACTTTGAAGAATACTGCACTAAGGGATGAAATAAGAGGGAAGCCTTGATTTACCTTTCAGGGACTGCGGATCCTCTGGAGGCGGAAGATAGGCTGTTGGCTGTCTGGTCATGCTGGGAGTTGTAGTTCTGCAACAGCTATAGTTCTGCAACGGTTTGGAAAACACTGCTCTAATTGACACACCGCGCCCCCTTGCAGTTTTTTGGTCATATCATGAAATAAAAAGAATTAAAAGCGATCAAAAGGTCCCATCATAACAAAAGTGGTGCCGGAAAAAAAAACTACAGATCACAGCGCAAAAAATGAACCTTACAGCTGGGGTTCGCCACAACTGCTGAGACCTGGATCGCGCTTGTCGCATTAGTATTAACCCCATACATGCCATGATCAGTACTGAACACAGCATCTATGGGATTCACAGGGGGAGGGGGCTTCTCCTGTTCCCCAATGGCGACCACAAGATGTGATCGCGGGGTCCCGATAGTTGCCATGGCGGCAGGACGTCTGCTGCTGGCCGCCTGTCTGTCTAATACGGCAGCCTGTGACCATCAGTTGGCAATAAGGTAAGTAATGTCCCCCGCCCAATCCGAATTTAGCGCTAAATTCAGAGAACGTCATATCTAGGTTCTACATCGTGGAAGAGATTCCCCACCGATTCCCCACCGCCGAACGCCATTCTCGGAATTGGGTGGTGGACCTACCCAACTGGAGATGTCATTTTTAGGAGATGACATCTAGCCAATAGAGGTAATGGAAGCGAAGACCATCCCTTCAACTCTGCAGTAATCTTGTGAATAAGTGGGGGATAATTCAAGGCGTACAAGGAGGAGGGGGTTCTCCCCACCCATATGCCCAGATATTTAAACGAGGTACGGCTAATGGTCACCCGTCTGGGAAGCGTAGGTGACGCTAGGGCCCTATGATTAGGGGAAAGATCTAGGAGGACGCTCTTGTAATCATTTATCTTAAATCCTGCACGTTTCCCAAAATCCTCCAATATCCCAAACACCGCCCCTAAGTCCCTTCTGGGATCCGCCAAAAATAAAAAAAAGGTCGTCAACGAACTGCGCGTGGGATATCGTCCTCCCCCCCAGCTTGATTCCAAAAGAGTCGCCCAGGGATAGCAATTTTCTGGAAAGAGGCTCTATGGCAATATTAAACAGGAGTGGTGACAGGGGGCACCCTTGACGGGTGCCCTTCTGGGGAGCAAAGGGGTCTGACAAGAAATCGGGCGTGTGAATCCTGGCAATCGGTGAGCTATACAAGGCATGTAAATAAATAAGTAAGAAAGGGGCCTCCAAATTTAATTTGGTCCAGCACCGCCCATAGCCACTCCCACAATATATTATTGTAAGCTTTCTCTGCATCGATAGATAATAGAGCAGGTGAAGGGGTGGCCATGGGGGCACCGCTGAATGTCATCAAGGAGCGCTAAGACCGTACGGATGTGGGTGACCGCTGACCTGCCCTTGGTGAAGCCCACCTGCACCGGTGAGATCAAGCGAAGCAGCACAACTGCCAGCCTGCCGGCCAAGATTTTGGACATTAATTTAAGTTCTATGTTGAGCAGGGATATTGGTCTATACCCCTCTGGACCCCCCTATCCCCATCTTTACCGGGTTTGGGTAGAACTTTTATGTATGCAGTGTTCGAGGCAGCCGGTATTGGGGCTCCCCCCAAATAGGAATTATATAGCGCTAGCAGATGGGGAGATATCTCAGGCGCTAAGATTTTATAGAAGTCCCGGTGCTTTAAGTGAGGTCAATCCCTTAATGGCTCCCGCCAGTTCCTCCCCGGAAATATCGTCCCCTAGCAAAGTCTGCTCCTCAGAAGTCAAAGTTGGGAGGGATCCCTGAGTCAACCACGTTCCCAGGTCAGGTGTAGAACTGGATGTATGGGAATATAAGTGTTTGTAATAAGACTGCAGGATCGTATTGATGACCTTGGGGTGGTCGTTCCTGTCTCGTCTCTAAGGTTAGTGATGTTAGATGGAGGTTTTGCCCCCTTCACAATCCTGGCCAAGAGTCTCCCGGGCTTATTTCCAAACCGAAATAATGATGCTTCAAAATGCGACCTCTTTAAGTTGTCTCTTTTCTCAGGCCAGAGATCGCACCCCACCTTGGCCGTTATCCATGACTGTTCCGTACTCGGGGAAGGATCGGTTTGAAAGGCGGTATACGATGTCGCTCCTATGTGTTATTGAGCTGCTCAGCCCGTGTTTGGAAATAATTAGGCCATATTTGGTTCCTTGGTCGCGTGGTAGGACCCACAAGGACCATTTTGGCATTCAGGGCATCATTTTATTGGCCGCACTTCATGCCTGCAAAGGGTTTTAGCTGCCAGAACCATATAGAACCCCCACAAGTCACCCCATTTTGGAAACTACACCCCCTAAAGTATTCATCGAGACCAAAAGTCAGTTCTCTGAGTCCTTTTTGTGTGGCTGCAATGGATACAAAGTCAGTGGAAAAATGTACATTTTATTTTTTCACAAATGCATCATGTGTGGGACACATTTTTTGTACATTGCATCTGAAAAGTAGAAAATGCGCTAGAAAATGCGCCCCATATTTTATCACGCTGTTTGTCCCGTGTTCGGTAATACCCCCGCATAGCCCATATTTGGTTGTATGGCCACATGGTGGGACCCAAAAGGAGAGGAGCCCCATTTGGCTTTCAGGACATCATTATACAAATTATGGGCAGCACTTCACCTTACAAAGCATTCTACCTGTCTGAACAATACTGCACCCCAAGAAGTGACCCCATTATATATACTGCACCCCAAGAAGTGACCCCATTATATATACTGCACCCCAAGAAGTGACCCCATTATATATACTGCACCCCAAGAAGTGACCCCATTATATATACTGCACCCACAGATCTGACCCCATTATATATACCGCACCCCCAGAAGTGACCCCATTATATATACCGCACCCCCAGATCTGACCCCATTATATATACCGCACCCCCAGAAGTGACCCCATTATATATACTGCACCCCCAGAAGTGACCCCATTATATATACTGCACCCCCAGAAGTGACCCCATTATATATACTGCACCCCCAGAAGTGACCCCATTATATATACCGCACCCTCAGATCTGACCCCATTATATATACTGCACCCCCAGAAGTGACCCCATTATATATACCGCACCCCCAGATCTGACCCCATTATATATACCGCACCCCCAGATGTGACCCCATTATATATACTGCACCCCCAGAAGTAACCCCATTATATATACTGCACCCCCAGAAGTGACCCCATTATATATACTGCACCCCCAGAAGTGACCCCATTATATATACCGCACCCCCAGATCTGACCCCATTATATATACTGCACCCCCAGAAGTGACCCCATTATATATACCGCACCCCCAGATCTGACCCCATTATATATACCGCACCCCCAGAAGTGACCCCATTATATATACTGCACCCCCAGAAGTGACCCCATTATATATACTGCACCCCCAGAAGTGGCCCCATTATATATACTGTACCCCAAGAAGTGACCCCATTATATATACTGCACCCCCAGATCTGACCCCATTATATATACCACACCCCCAGAAGTGACCCCATTATATATACTGCACCCCCAGAAGTGGCCCCATTATATATACTGCACCCCAAGAAGTGACCCCATTATATATACTGCACCCCCAGAAGTGACCCCATTATATATACCGCACCCCCAGATCTGACCCCATTATATATACTGCACCCCCAAAAGTGACCCCCTTATATATACTGCACCCCCAGATCTGACCCCATTATATATACCGCACCCCCAGAAGTGACCCCATTATATATACTGCACCCCCAGAAGTAACCCCATTATATATACTGCACCCCCAGAAGTAACCCCATTATATATACTGCACCCCCAGATGTGACCCCATTATATATACTGCACCCCCAGATGTGACCCCATTATATATACTGCACCCCCAGAAGTGACCCCATTATATATACCGCACCCCCAGATGTGACCCCATTATATATACCGCACCCCCAGAAGTGACCCCATTATATATACTGCACCCCCAGAAGTAACCCCATTATATATACTGCACCCCCAGATGTGACCCCATTATATATACTGCACCCCCAGATGTGACCCCATTATATATACTGCACCCCCAGAAGTGACCCCATTATATATACCGCACCCCCAGAAGTGACCCCATTATATATACCGCACCCCCAGATGTGACCCCACTATATACCGCACCCCCAGATTTGACCCCATTATATATACCGCACCCCCAGAAGTGACCCCATTATATATACTGCACCCCCAGATGTGACCCCATTATATATACTGCACCCCCAGATGTGACCCCATTATATATACT
This sequence comes from Hyla sarda, assembly GCF_029499605.1. Taxonomy (NCBI): domain Eukaryota; kingdom Metazoa; phylum Chordata; class Amphibia; order Anura; family Hylidae; genus Hyla; species Hyla sarda. The sequence continues at coordinate 1,092,606 of NC_079200.1, forward strand.
GCACCCCCAGAAGTGACCCCATTATATATACCGCACCCCCAGAAGTGACCCCATTATATATACCGCACCCCCAGATGTGACCCCACTATATACCGCACCCCCAGATTTGACCCCATTATATATACCACACCTCCAGAAGTGACCCCATTATATATACTGCACCCCCAGAAGTGACCCCATTATATATACTGCACCCCCAGAAGTAACCCCATTATATATACTGCACCCCCAGAAGTAACCCCATTATATATACTGCACCCCCAGATGTGACCCCATTATATATACTGCACCCCCAGATGTGACCCCATTATATATACTGCACCCCCAGAAGTGACCCCATTATATATACTGCACCCCCAGAAGTGACCCCATTATATATACCGCACCCCCAGATGTGACCCCATTATATATACTGCACCCCCAGATGTGACCCCATTATATATACTGCACCCCCAGAAGTGACCCCATTATATATACCGCACCCCCAGATGTGACCCCATTCTATATACCGCACCCCCAGATGTGACCCCATTATATATACTGCACCCCCAGAAGTAACCCCATTATATATACTGCACCCCCAGAAGTAACCCCATTATATATACTGCACCCCCAGAAGTGACCCCATTATATATACTGCACCCCCAGATGTGACCCCATTATATATACTGCACCCCCAGATGTGACCCCATTATATATACTGCACCCCCAGAAGTGACCCCATTATATATACCGCACCCCCAGAAGTGACCCCATTATATATACCGCACCCCCAGATGTGACCCCACTATATACCGCACCCCCAGATTTGACCCCATTATATATGCCGTACCTCCAGAAGTGACCTCATTATATATACCGCACCCCCAGAAGTGACCCCATTATATATACTGCACCCCCAGAAGTGACCCCATTATATATACCACACCCCCAGATCTGACCCCATTATATATACCACACCCCCAGATGTGACCCCGTTATATATACAGCACCCCCAGATCTGACCCCATTATATATACCGCACCCTCAGATGTGACCCCATTATATATATCGCATCCCCAGATGTGACCCCATTATATATATCGCACCCCCAGATGTGACCCCATTATATATACCGCACCCCCAGATGTGACCCCATTATATATACTGCACCCCCAGATGTGACCCCATTATATATACTGCACCCCCAGATGTGACCCCATTATATATACTGCACCCCCAGATGTGACCCCATTATATATACTGCACCCCCAGAAGTGACCCCATTATATATACCGCACCCCCAGAAGTGACCCCATTATATATACCGCACCCCCAGATGTGACCCCACTATATACCGCACCCCCAGATTTGACCCCATTATATATACCGCACCTCCAGAAGTGACCCCATTATATATACCGCACCCCCAGAAGTGACCCCATTATATATACCGCACCCCCAGATGTGACCCCATTATATATACTGCACCCCCAGAAGTGACCCCATTATATATACCGCACCCCCAGATCTGTCCCCATTATATATACCGCACCCTCAGATGTGACCCCATTATATATACCGCACCCCTAGATGTGACCCCATTATATATACCGCACCCCCAGATTTGACCCCATTATATATACCGCACCCCCAGATGTGACCCCATTATATATACTGCACCCCCAGAAGTGACCCCATTATATATACCGCACCCCCAGATCTGTCCCCATTATATATACCGCACCCTCAGATGTGACCCCATTATATATACCGCACCCCTAGATGTGACCCCATTATATATACCGCACCCCCAGATGTGACCCCATTATATATACTGCACCCCCAGAAGTGACCCCATTATATATAGCGCACCCCCAGATCTGACCCCATTATATATACCGCACCCTCAGATGTGACCCCATTATATATACCGCACCCCCAGATGTGACCCCATTATATATACCGCACCCCCAGATGTGACCCCATTATATATACTGCACCCCCAGAAGTGACCCCATTATATATACCGCACCCCCAGAAGTGACCCCATTATATATACCGCACCCCCAGATGTGACCCCATTATATATACTGCACCCCCAGAAGTGACCCCATTATATATACCGCACCCCCAGATCTGACCCCATTATATATACCGCACCCTCAGATGTGACCCCATTATATATACCGCACCCCCAGATGTGACCCCATTATATATACTGCACCCCCAGATGTGACCCCATTATATATACCGCACCCCCAGATGTGACCCCATTATATATACCGCACCCCCAGATGTGACCCCATTATATATACCGCACCCCCAGAAGTGACACCATTTTCAAAACTACACCCCCTAAAGTATTCACCTAGGGCAAAAGTGAGTACATTGAGCCCTTATTGTGTGGCTAGAATTATTTCAAAATCAGTGGAAAAAAGTAGCACAAATTCTTCATTTGTGGGACATCATTTTGGTAAGTCGCTTTTGAATTGGAGGAAATCCGCCACTATGAGTGGACACACAAAGATACCCAGCCGCAGCAGGGAGCTCATTATTGAGACTGCGGGCGGCATCCACAGCAAGTAATATGTGCACCGTGTGACCCTACACATTATGCATTATATTTATTTAATAAATGTATTTTTATTTTTTATTGTTTCCTTTTTTTTTACACTTTTTTAAATTTATTTTTTAAATGTCTTTACACCTTGTCTTTACACTTATTGTTTTTACACTTTTACTTATTTTATTTTCATTATTTTTTTACACTTTTTTTTTTTTTATGCTTTGCAGTTATATGCTGCCTGCTAGTTTTACACTGGCAGGCAGCATATCAGTATGTGCCTCTGGCAATAACCGGGGCAGACTGGGGGGTCCTTGGGCCCAGGTAACATGCAGCACCCCGCGATCGTTGCGGGGTGCTACAGGAGAGACAGAGGGAGCCCCCTCCCTCTGTCAAAACTCCTTACAGTTCGCTTCTGACTACGGCTGTAAGGGTTAAACTGCCGGGACCTGAAGTTTTCCTTCCGGGGATCACACACAGCACCCTGCGATCCCCCTGCGGGGTGCTGCAGGGAAGACAGAGGGAGCGCCCTCCTTCTGTCAAAATACTTACAGACCGCGGTCACTTCCGACCGCGGTTGTAAGGGTTAAACGTCCAGAACCGAAGTTTACTTCTGTCCTGGCAGTGCAGCAGGGTCCTGGCTGTGTATTACAGCTGAGTCCCTGCCGCAATCTAATGGGTGCACTGGGCAGCACCTACAAGAACCATGGACGTGTATACTCGTCCTGGTGCGGGAACGTGCATCCTGCCTGGACATGTATACACGTCCATGGTCATTAACGTGTTAAAAAAAAAAAGTTAAAAACTGCACATGTCAATAAAAATTTACCACAAGGGGGTGTCATTAAGGGGTTAACCTGTTAAATGCCGTGATCTATTCTGATCATCTATACTAGTGGTCTTCAACCTGCGGACCTCCAGATGTTGCAAAACTACAACTCCCAGCATGCCCGGACAGCCAACGGCTGTCCGGGCATGCTGGGAGTTGTAGTTTTGCAACATCTGGAGGTCCGCAGGTTGAAGACCATTGATCTATACTGATCACAGCATCTGTAGCATTATTGGGTCTGGGGGACTCATCGGACCACTCACTGAATGAATGGCTGCCGTAGCTCCCCTTCCTGCACCGGCTCCTATGATCTTCTCCTCTGGTCTGCCTTGTAGCAGACAATACATGTAGATCGCTGATAACACTGATCAGCGCTGCGCATTGTGCATATATATAGCAGTGATCAATAGTAACAATCTAAGGATTGCAATAAATAGTCCTCTATGGAGACATAAAAAGGAAAATGAGTTTAAAAAAAAAAGTTTGTGTTTTTTTTTAACCCCTTAACGACCACGGATGTATATTTACGTCCCTGGCCGGCGCCCGTTATGTGCAGCTTTATACCTGCAGGGTCACGGTTGCTATCAGCAACCAGGACTTACGGCAAATACCGGACATCGCCGATCGGTAACCCTTTAGACGCTGCGATCAAAGTTGATCATGGTGTCTAAACCGGGAGAAAATACTGCCGGTTAACTCAGTGGAGCCGTTCGGGACCGTTGTGGTGAAATCACGGCGTCCCGAACAGCTGAGAGTTTATATGTAAACAAAAATAAAGACATGTGGTATCGCCGCGTGTGTAAATGTCCAAACGATAAAAGTATAATGTTATTTAAACCGATGGCGTACAAGTAAAAAAATAATTCCAAAGTCCTAAATTCTGTATTTTTGGTCACTTTGTACACCATAAAAGAAATGTATGAAAAGCGTTCAAGAAGTCGCACCAAAACAAATATGGTCCAAATAAAAACTTCAGATCACAGCACAAAGAATGAGCCCTCATACCGCCCCCTATACGGAAAAATAAAAAAGTTATAGGGGTCAGAAGGTGACAATTTTACACATACAAATTTTGGTGCATGTAGTTAGGATTTTTTTAAGTAGTAAAATAAAAGAAAACCTATATAAATCGGCATCATTGTAACTTGTTCCATTTTACAAAAAAGAAATAAACATATTTGGTATCGCTGCGTGCGTATATGTCCGAACTATAACATTGTACTGATCTCGTACAGCGAACGGCGTGAACATTGAAAAAAAGGGTCCAAAATTGCTGCTTTTTAGAGGTCAAAAGGTGAGCAAAAGTGGTAGCAATAACATCTACAGATTACAGCGCAAAATATGTCAGAAAAATGTGAGTTTTTTTTAAGGCCGAACAATATAAGAAAAGCCACAGAATAAAGAGAACATAAATCGTTCAGCGTAAAGAATAGACCAAGCAAGAGTTGGAAATTTGCGTTTTTCTTTTCAATTTCCTCACAAAATTTTTTTTTTTTCGTTGCGCTGAAAACAACAAGAAGCCTCATATGGGTCTGAGGATGAAAAAATTAAAGTTATGTCTATAAGAAGGCGAAAAATGCAAAAATAAAATGGTCCGTGTCCTTAAAGGGATAAAAGGAAATCTAAATAAAGTGAATATAAATCCCCCGCTATATAGTGAGCACAGCTCCTGCACCTGCTATATAGTGAGCACCGCTCCTGCACCCGCTATATAGTGAGCACCGCTCCTGTACCCGCTATATAGTGAGCACCGCTCCTGCACCTGCTATATAGTGAGCACAGCTCCTGCACCCGCTATATAGTGAGCACCGCTCCTGTACCCGCTATATAGTGAGCACAGATCCTGCACCCGCTATATAGTGAGCACCGCTCCTGCACCCGCTATATAGTGAGCACAGATCCTGCACCTGCTATATAGTGAGCACAGATCCTGCACCCGCTATATAGTGAGCACAGATCCTGCACCCGCTATATAGTGAGCACCGCTCCTGCACCCGCTATATAGTGAGCACAGATCCTGCACCCGCTATATAGTGAGCACAGATCCTGCACCTGCTATATAGTGAGCACCGCTCCTGCTATATAGTGAGCACAGCTCCTGCACCCGCTATATAGTGAGCACCGCTCCTGCACCCGCTATATAGTGAGCACCGCTCCTGCACCCGCTATATAGTGAGCACCGCTCCTGTACCCGCTATATAGTGAGCACCGCTCCTGCACCTGCTATATAGTGAGCACAGCTCCTGCACCCGCTATATAGTGAGCACCGCTCCTGTACCCGCTATATAGTGAGCACAGATCCTGCACCCGCTATATAGTGAGCACCGCTCCTGCACCCGCTATATAGTGAGCACAGATCCTGCACCCGCTATATAGTGAGCACAGATCCTGCACCTGCTATATAGTGAGCACCGCTCCTGCTATATAGTGAGCACAGCTCCTGCACCCGCTATATAGTGAGCACCGCTCCTGCACCCGCTATATAGTGAGCACCGCTCCTGCACCCGCTATATAGTGAGCACCACTCCTGCACCTGCTATATAGTGAGCACAGCTCCTGCACCTGCTATATAGTGAGCACCGCTCCTGTACCCGCTATATAGTGAGCACAGCTCCTGCACCCGCTATATAGTGAGCACCGCTCCTGCACCTGCTATATAGTGAGCATAGCTCCTGCACCCGCTATATAGTGAGCACCGCTCCTGCACCCGCTATATAGTGAGCACCGCTCCTGCACCCGCTATATAGTGAGCACCGCTCCTGCACCTGCTATATAGTGAGCATAGCTCCTGCACCCGCTATATAGTGAGCACCGCTCCTGTACCCGCTATATAGTGAGCACCGCTCCTGCACCCGCTATATAGTGAGCACCGCTCCTGCACCTGCTATATAGTGAGCATAGCTCCTGCACCTGCTATATAGTGAGCATAGCTCCTGCACTCGCTATATAGTGAGCACCGCTCCTGTACCCGCTATATAGTGAGCACAGCTCCTGCACCCGCTATATAGTGAGCACCGCTCCTGTACCCGCTATATAGTGAGCACAGATCCTGCACCCGCTATATAGTGAGCACCGCTCCTGCACCCGCTATATAGTGAGCACAGATCCTGCACCCGCTATATAGTGAGCACAGATCCTGCACCTGCTATATAGTGAGCACCGCTCCTGCTATATAGTGAGCACAGCTCCTGCACCCGCTATATAGTGAGCACCGCTCCTGCACCCGCTATATAGTGAGCACCGCTCCTGCACCCGCTATATAGTGAGCACCGCTCCTGCACCCGCTATATAGTGAGCACCACTCCTGCACCTGCTATATAGTGAGCACAGCTCCTGCACCTGCTATATAGTGAGCACCGCTCCTGTACCCGCTATATAGTGAGCACAGCTCCTGCACCCGCTATATAGTGAGCACCGCTCCTGCACCTGCTATATAGTGAGCATAGCTCCTGCACCCGCTATATAGTGAGCACCGCTCCTGCACCCGCTATATAGTGAGCACCGCTCCTGCACCCGCTATATAGTGAGCACCGCTCCTGCACCTGCTATATAGTGAGCATAGCTCCTGCACCCGCTATATAGTGAGCACCGCTCCTGTACCCGCTATATAGTGAGCACCGCTCCTGCACCCGCTATATAGTGAGCACCGCTCCTGCACCTGCTATATAGTGAGCATAGCTCCTGCACCTGCTATATAGTGAGCATAGCTCCTGCACTCGCTATATAGTGAGCACCGCTCCTGTACCCGCTATATAGTGAGCACAGCTCCTGCACCCGCTATATAGTGAGCACCGCTCCTGCACCCGCTATATAGTGAGCACCGCTCCTGCACCCGCTATATAGTGAGCACCGCTCCTGCACCCGCTATATAGTGAGGACCGCTCCTGCACCCGCTATATAGTGAGCACCGCTCCTGCACCTGCTATATAGTGAGCACAGCTCCTGCACCTGCTATATAGTGAGCACAGATCCTGCACCCACTATATAGTGAGCACAGATCCTGCACCTGCTATATAGTGAGCACAGATCCTGCACCCACTATATAGTGAGCACAGCTCCTGCACCTGCTATATAGTGAGCACAGATCCTGCACCCGCTATATAGTGAGCACAGATCCTGCACCCACTATATAGTGAGCACCGCTCCTGCACCTGCTATATAGTGAGCACCGCTCCTGCACCCACTATATAGTGAGCACAGATCCTGCACCTGCTATATAGTGAGCACAGATCCTGCACCCGCTATATAGTGAGCACAGATCCTGCACCCGCTATATAGTGAGCACAGATCCTGCACCCACTATATAGTGAGCACCGCTCCTGCACCCACTATATAGTGAGCACAGCTCCTGCACCCGCTATATAGTGAGCACAGATCCTGCACCCGCTATATAGTGAGCACAGCTCCTGCACCTGCTATATAGTGAGCACAGATCCTGCACCCACTATATAGTGAGCACCGCTCCTGCACCTGCTATATAGTGAGCACAGCTCCTGCACCCGCTATATAGTGAGCACAGCTCCTGCACCCGCTATATAGTGAGCACAGCTCCTGCACCCGCTATATAGTGAGCACATCTCCTGCACCTGCTATATAGTGAGCATAGCTCCTGCACCTGCTATATAGTGAGCATAGCTCCTGCACTCGCTATATAGTGAGCACCGCTCCTGCACCCACTAAATTTATACAAAGTAAAACCTAAGCAAAAGTTGTAGAGAGAAAAACTACAGATCACGATGCAAAACATGAGCCCTCATATCGCCCCATATACGGAAAGATGAGAACGTTATAGGTGGTGAAAATAGGGCAATTTCAAACGTACTCATTTTGTTCATATAGTTGGAGATGTTTTTTTAAGCCGTACAATTATAGTAAAGCAAATAACATGGGGATCATTTTAATCGTATTGACCCACAGAATAACCGGAAAGTGTACAGCGTCAAAACAAAACCTTCCAAAATTTGCTAAATTGCGGTTTTCTTTTCAATTTTCCAACATAAATAATATTTTTGGGGTTGCGCCGTACATTTTATGGTAAAATAAGTGATGTCATTACAAAGTACAATTGGTGACACAAAAAACAAGGCCTTATATGGGTCTGTGGATGGAAATATAAAAGGGTCATGATTTTTAGAAGGCGAGGAGGAAAAAACGAAAACGCAAAAATAAAATGGGCCTGGTCCTTAAGGGGTTAAAAAAAAAAAGAAAAAAAACTGTCACATGACATTTAAAAAAGTATTGGTAATTTGTATCGACGAGTACTTAAAGTATTGGTGCAGGGTACATAGTCGCCTCCTTAGAACATTCGAGCCCCTTAGGATCTGTTCACACTAAAGGATTTCAGAGAGATATTTCCTCAGTGGATTCGATCCGTCCGTCTTGGGCATC